>NC_084615.1:75394048-75424048 GCF_033978795.1 Nerophis ophidion
CTGTTTCTTTTATTTATATATATAATAAAATAAATATTTATACATAGAATTCACTGAAAGTCAAGTATTTCCTACATGTATATATATATATATTTATATATATATATATGAAATACTGTAGTTAATAAATCATACTCCTCCCCTCTTAACCATATTTGCCATTAATTAGTTGCTTATTAACATGCAAATTAGTAACATATTGGCTGTTAAGTAATCATTATTAAGTCCATTATTACTGCCTTATTCGGCATGGCCTTATTATAACCCTAACCCTCTCACCCTAACCCTAACCAAATAACTCTAAATTAAGTCTTTATCACTTAGAATATGTTTCCCTAATAGAGATGCGCGGATAGGCAATTATATCATCCGCAACCGCATCAGCAAAGTCGTCATCCACCCGCCGTCCACCCGAACCAACATTTTATCAGAACCGCAACAGCCCGCCACCCGCCCGTTGAAATACATCAGAGGTCGGCCACCTTCACCACTCAAAGAGCTATTTAAACCCGTTTCACAGGGTAAAGAAGACAATGCGAGCCGCTAACGTTCTCGTGAATATCCAATGGTGTTCACCCTGATGACAAGAACAAGGGTGTGCTGTGAAGCCATTGCCTTTGACACCTTCAACAACATGTACAAACAGAATGTTAGTCCAGCAACATGTGTGGAGCTTCCGCAATCACACGTACAAGATTGAAAGGCATACTGGGTGACACAGAGTACACCGATGGTTGTGATATAAACAACTTTAATACTTACTAAAATGTGCCACGCTGTGAAGCCACACCAAACAAGAATGACAAACACATTTCGGGAGAACATCCTCACAGTAACACAACATAAACGCAACAAAACAAATACCCAGAATCCTTTGCATCCGTGACACAACCTGAATATATTTGACACCCCCGTCAGGAAGTGTCATAGATGCAAAGGATTGTGGGTATTTGTTGTGTTGCGTTTATGTTGTGTTACTGGGAGGATGTTCTCCTGAAATGTGTTTTTCATTCTTCTTTGGTGTGGCTTCACAGCGTGGTGCATATTACTAAAAGTGTTAAAATTGTTTATATCCCTATTGTCTTCTTCGCTTTGTGACACGAGTCCTAAATGGCTCTTTGAATGGTAAAGGATACCGATCCCTGAACCATGTATATCAAATATTTCCGAATGATTCAACCGCCACCCGCCCGAATCTAATTAAAATCGATTTTTTCATCATGTCCCCCGCCCGACCCGCGGTTTAACCGCGGACTCCGCGGATGAGACCGCAAACCGCGCATCTCTATCCCCTAGTGTCCAAATAACTCTAAATTAAGTCTTTGTTACTAAGAATATGTCCCCCATACTAAAGTGTTACCAAAAACATACAACTTTGTCTTGAATTTGCAAAAAAAAATAATTTATTTTTCACTAAAGAATGGTATGCGCATATGAAACTGGTGGGGTTCAGTACCGCCAACAAGGTTAAGAACCACTGCCCTAGTGTGTGAATGTGTATTGGCCCTGCGATGAGGTGGCGACTTGTCCATGGTGTACCCTGCCTTCCGCCCGAATGCACCTGAGATAGTCTCCAGCACCCCCCACGACCCCAAAAGGGACACGCGGTAGAAAATGGATGGAACTTTGCTAGATTTCAAGATAATACTTAAATGAGAAATAATAACCGTTAAAAGTATATCAAACAAACCTTTAATGAAGTGATCACAGCAAACTGTGATCTGCATGCTATTCTCGTCTTTTCACCAAATTTTGCGCTTTTCAATCCTTTTTGATAACCTCTCGGAACGCATAGTACTCATTGAAAACAGAGCTTGGGCGAGACAAGAGCAGGATGTGACTTCAATCACATCCCAGCAATTGCCATTAATTAACTGATGAGTGCACTGCAAAAAGTCAGCGTTCAAAAAGAAGACGAAAAAAAATAGGTATATTTTATTTGAACTAAGCAAAATTATCTGCCAATAAAATAAGAACATTTGGCTGGTCAAGACTTTCCAAAACAATTAAAATTAGCTAACCTCAATGAACCCAAAAATATTTTAAACTAAGGATATTCTGACCAATAACAAGTACACTTTTCTTGATAGAAAAAAAAGAGACCTTTTTGCTCAATATGTTGAAAAATATCCCTAAATTAAGTAAATGCTCGTGCCGTTATCTTGTCATAATGATATGTGCCCGGCATTATATTTCTTGAAACCAGCAAACTTATACTAAAAACTGATTTATTGTTCTTAAGCACATCATATTGTCTAAAAATTCATTTTTCCATCGACAACATGACATCATCACGCCAAGTGCGTGCTCTTTTAGTTAATTAGTGCGCATATGTACAGCCCGGGCCCCCGCCCAACATTTTTTTAATTTTGAGGAATTTATCTGAATGCTCATGAACTATTTCTATTCAAAATTCTTTGAAATGTCACATATTTAAATTTTTAAAAATATTAACTGTCACTTTACTGTACTGTGTCAACTGTACTACTATATGAGCACGTATTTTCTATTGTTTCATTGAAATTAAAACAGCAAAGTCAATGTGTTTTGATCATGAGACCCAATTGTGTCAAAATCATGATTTTTTTTAAATGCTTGAAATAAGCAATTAGTAGTTTAAAAAAGTAGTTTTATACTTGTGAGTGTTGATGACACAGCTTTGCAAGAGTTGATATTCTAGTTTCAAGCATGTTTTACTCAATATAGGTCATAAAATCTCACTAACAAGCTGTAATAAATTACTGAGATCATTTAGGACCAAAACATTATCACCAGACCTATGTAAGCGTCAATATATACCTTGATGTTGCAGAAAAAAGACCATATGTTTTTTTAATCGATTTCCGAACTCTATTGATAAAAGGGTGAATTTGGCGATTCAAATGCCTTTCAATTATTCGCTATCGGAGCAATGATCTTTCACCCGTGACGTCACAACAGGAAGCAATCCGCCATTTTCTCAAACACATTACACACACCAAGTCAAATCAGCTCTGTTATTTTACGTTTTTTTGACTGTTTTCCGTACCTTGGAGACATTATGCCTCTTCGGTGTAACAACACGAACAGGGACGGATTCAAGTTGACTTACGTGTAGTGTGCTAATCAGACATATCAATGGTCACGGCATGTTAATCGATGCTAACATGCTGTTTAGGCTAGCTGTATGTACATATTGCATCATTATGCCTCATTTGTAGCTATATTTGCATCCAGCCTTTCCCTCCACCCGCATTTAATGCCAAACAAACACATACGAATCGACGGATTCAAGTTGCACCAGTTGTCAAAAGATGCAATCGTTGGTTAGAAGGCGATTGCCGAATTCGTCCTCCTTGCCGTTGTCTGTTGTGATGTGGCTCAATAGCTTCAGTTTCTTCTTCAATTTCATTTTCGCATGCCAAACAAACACATACCAATCGACGGATTCAAGTTGCACCAGTGGTCAAAAGATGCGAAAGTCCCTCGTTTGTTCTGTCGTAGCATCGCTACAGACGATAGCGATGCTACGACAGAGATGTGTGGATATCCTGCGACACTCAAAGCAGATGCATTTCCAACGATAAAGTCAACGAAATCACAAAGGTGAGTTTTGTTGATGTTATTGACTTATGTGCTAATCAGACATATTTGCGCACGGCATAACTGCAAGCTAGTCGATGCTAACATGCTATTTAGGCTAGCTGTATGTACATATTGCATCATTATGCCTCATTTGTAGCTATATTTGCATCGAGCCTTTCCCTCCACCCACATTTAATGCCAAACAAACACATGCCAATCGACGGATTCAAGTTGCACCAGTTGTCAAAAGATGCAATCGTTGGTTAGAAGGCGATCGCCGAATTCGTTCTGGTTTCCGTTGTCTGTCGTGATATGGCTCAATAGCTTCAGTTTCTTCTTCAATTTCATTTTCGCTATCTGCCTCCACACTCCAACCATCCGTTTCAATACATGCGTAATCTGTTGAATCGCTTAAGCCGCTGAAATCCGAGTCTGAATCCGAGCTAATGTTGCTATATCTTTCTGTTCTATCCGCCATGTTTGTTTGTATTGGCAACACGCAGTGACGTCACAGGAAAATGGACGGGTGGATATAGCGATGGTGAAAATCAGGCACTTTGAAGCAGTTTTTCGGGATATTGCGTGTTGGGTAAAATTTTAAAAAAATCTTTGAAAAATGAAATAAGCCACTGGGAACTGATTTTTATTGGTTTGAACCCTTCTGAAATTGTGTTAATGTTCCCCTTTAAAACAAGTAAAACACTTAAACATAAAGTCTGCTTAAGGGGAAGAATTATCTTAATAAATGGGAACATTATCACAATTTCAAAAGGGTTAAAAACAATAAAAATCAGTTCCCAGTGGCTTGTGTATTTTTTGAAGTTTTTTTCAAAATTTTACCGGTCCCGGAATATCCCTAAATAAAGCTTTAAAGTGCCTTATTTTCGCTATCTTCGAAACCACTATCCATTTCCCTGTGACGTCATACAGTGCAGCCAATAAAAACAACATGGCGGTTAACACAGCAAGATATAGCGACATTAGCTCGGATTCAGACTCGGATTTCAGCGGTTTAAGCGATTCAACAAATTACGCATCTATTGAAACAGATGGTCGGAGTACGGAGGCAGATAGCGAAAACGAAATTGAAGAAGAAATTGAAGCTATTGAGTGAATAGCTATTGACGCTATTCGGCCATAGCATGGGTGTACCTAATGAAATGGCCCATAGCATGGCTGCCTTATTAGCATCGCCGGTAAAATGTGCGGACCAAACGATCAGGACTTTCGCATCTTGTGACACTGGAGCAACTTGAATCCGTCGATTGGTAAGTGTTTGTTTCGCATAAAATGTGGGTATCTAGTTTCAAATGTACATACAGCTAGCGTAAATAGCATGTTAGCATCGATTAGCATAGCATGTTAGCATCGATTAGCTGGCAGTCATGCCGTGACCAAATATGTCTGATTAGCACATAAGTCAACAACATCAACAAAACTCACCTTTGTGATTTCGTTGACTTAATCGTTGCAAATGCATCTGCAGGTTATCCATACATCTCTGTGCCATGTCTGTCTTAGCATCGCTGGTAAAATGTGAAGACACTCTGGCACATTCAATGGGGGTCTGGCGGCAGATTTCTTGCCAGTGGTGCAACTTGAATCCCTCCCTGTTAGTGTTGTTACACCCTCCGACAACACACCGACGAGGCGTGAATTCTCGAAAGTTCCAAAAAATAGTCGAAAAAACGGTAAATAACAGAGCTGAGACCCGGTGTTTGTAATGTGAAAATGAAAATGGCGGGTGTGTTACCTCGGTGATGTCACGTTCTGACGTCATCGCTAAAAGAGCGATAAACAGAAAGGCGTTTAATTTGCCAAAATTCACCCATTTAGAGTTCGGAAATCAGTTAAAAAAATACATGGTCTTTTTTCTGCAACATCAAGGTATATATTGACGCTTGCATAGGTTTGGTGATAATGTTCCCCTTTAAACAGAAAATAAACAATTTGAAATATTTAATCTTACTTAGATTTCAGTTTTTGCAGTGTGTACATTAAAATGTTTTTGTTTGAGATGAAAAATAAAGCCACCATCTTGATTGGTAGTTTGATGCCGGTATCTACAAATAGTAGCCTTCCCTGTGATTAATCAAACATTTAAGGCTTTTTGGAGGCTATATGTAAAAGTAGAAAGGTTATTTAAGGGCAGAATTAAAAAAAAAAGCAATTGTCCTCTCCATTCTAAATAACCACTTAATCTGTATTGATTCCAAATTACGGATCTCTCCCAGACCTCTGGCCACTACTCTTTGGACTATTGCCTGTTTATTTCTTGTCTTGGCATTGCAGAGTTCTTTCATTATAGGCTCTACACTGCAAGTCTTTCTTCACCCTCCACTGTTTCCCTTTAAAGGGGAACATTATCACAAAACCTATGTAAGCGTCAATATATACCTTGATGTTGCAGAAAAAAGACGCATGTATTTTTTTAACCGATTTCCGAACCCTAAATGGGTGAATTTTGGCAAGTTAAACGCCTTTTTGTTTATCGGTCTTTTAGCGATGACGTCAGAACGTGACGTCACCGAGGTAACACACCCGCCATTTTCATTTTCACATTACAAACACCGGGTCTCAGCTCTGTTATTTTCCGTTTTTTCGACCATTTTTTGGAACCTTGGAGACTCGTTGGTGTGTTGTCGGAGGGTGTAACAACACTAACAGGGAGGGATTCAAGTTGCACCACTGGGAAGAAATCTGCCGCCAGACCCCCATTGAACGTACCAAAGTGTCTTCACATTTGACCGGCGATGCTAAGACAGACATGGCACAGAGATGTATGGATAACCTGCAGATGCATTTGCAACGATTAAGTCAACGAAATCACAAAGGTGAGTTTTGTTGATGTTGTTGACTTATGTGCTAATCAGACATATTTGGTCGCAGCATGACTGCCAGCTAATCGACGCTAACATGCTACGCTAATCGATGCTAACATGCTATTTACGCTCGCTGTATGTACATTTGAAACTAGATACCCACATTTAATGCGAAACAAACACTTACCAATCGACGGATTTAAGTTGCTCCAGTGTCACAAGATGCGAAAGTCCTGATCGTTTGGTCCGCACATTTTACCGGCGATGCTAATAAGGCAGCCATGCTATGGGCCACTTCATTAGGTACACCCATGCTATGGCGGAATAGCGTCAATAGCTATTCGCTCAATAGCTTCGATTTCGTCTTCGATTTCGTTTTCGCTATCTGCCTCCATACTCCGACCATCTGTTTCAATACATGCGTGATCTGTTGAATCGCTTAAGCCGCTGAAATCCGAGTCTGAATCCGAGCTAATGTCGCTATATCTTGCTGTGGTAATCGCCACGTTGTTTGTATATGACGTCACAGGGAAATGGACAGTCGCATCGCAAATAGCGAAAATCAAGAACTTTAAAGCTTTTTTTAGGGATATTCCCAGAGGTGTAAAATTTTGAAAAAAACTTCGAAAAATAAAACAAGCCACTGGGAACTGATTTTTATTGTTTTTAACCCTTTTTAAATTGTGATAATTTCCCCCTTTAACATTCACAGCGTTTGTGGTTCTACCACAGCCTTCGTTCCATATTCTCTGTGGACTACCTTTGTCCCAAGAAATACAACTTGACGCTCTGAGGGCGTACTTTGTGTCATATATGGACGGAATGCCAACTGACAGATCTTTGCCCCCAGAAGCGAGGCTCTATAAGGACAAAGCTTCGCCAGAGGTCACGTCTATCTCACAGCAGTCTATTATTACATCTGATAGCTCCCTCTTATATGCAAACAAGCTGTAATCTTTACAGAAGCTCCATCAGTCGATACTCCACTGAAACACATGGTGACAAGAGCTCTGGGAGTCATGTTACAAAGCGTCGATGCGATTGCGGTGGAGCCTCAGGATTCCTGGAATAAATTGTCTTCTCTTCATGCAAGTCTGGCCAGAAGCAGGTCTGCTCCGCTTAGAAAATCTACTCATTAAACCTCGTGTCGGACCATGCAGAAGCTCTAATGTCTGCGTCACAATAGCTGAGACGTGAAATTGATTTTTATGCTTAGCAAAAATGCCTCAGTCACTGCGCAAAAGCTGTTGTTCCATCTTCATCCCACCTGTACGCTAGTAAAATGCTTGATGCTTGCCCTTCAGACTTTAATGTAAAATGATTTGAGGGGCAAACAAAGCTGCGGTCTCATTCCTATCCATCATGTCCTCGTTTCATTGTTACGATGTTAAATGAGGTGCAAGAAGGGGTCTTTGACGGTCTCACCCGAGTTTTTTTCATGTAATTAGACAACCAATGTGCTATTGAAGCTATTATCATGCCCCATTTTTCCATTTTACACGCATTTCACAACAAAAGCCTTTTGATGGACTCGTCAAGGCTGAATTTAGACGGCAAATTACAACGATTTTCCGTGGCACAGTCAGAGAGGGGGTCATGGCATATCCTCTGACCAGGCCCCTTCTAAATGTCGGTATACAGATATCCTGTCAAAGTGATCTTTACGTCATAACAATACAAAGCAAAGAAAAACCTAAAGCTGTAAATAAAAAAAAATACAACAAAGCCATACATATTGTACATCTAATTAGGAATTCATCTATTTTCTACCGCTTATTCCCCTTTGGGATCGCGGGGGGCGCTGGTGCCTATCTCAGCTACAATCGGGCGGAAGGCGGAGTACACCCTGGACAAGTCGCCACCTCATCACATGGCCGACACAGATAGACAGACAACATTCACACACTAGGGCCAATTTAGTGTCGCATATCAACCTATCCCCAGGTGCATGTCTTTGGAAGTGGGAGGAAGCCGGAGTACCCGGAGGGAACCCACGCATTCACGGGGAGAACATGCAAACTCCACACAGAAAGATCCCGAGCCCGGGATTCAATCAATCAATCAATCAATGTTTATTTATATAGCCCCAAATCACAAATGTCTCAAAGGACTGCACAAATCATTACGACTACAACAACCTCGGAAGAACCCACAAAAGGGCAAGGAAAACTCACACCCAGTGGGCAGGGAGAATTCACATCCAGTGGGACGCCAGTGACAATGCTGACTATGAGAAACCTTGGAGAGGACCTCAGATGTGGGCAACCCCCCCCCTCTAGGGGACCGAAAGCAATGGATGTCGAGCGGGTCTAACATGATACTGTGAAAGTTCAATCCATAGTGGCTCCAACACAGCCGCGAGAGTTCAGTTCAAGCGGATCCAAGACAGCAGCGAGAGTCCCGTCCACAGGAAACCATCTCAAGCGGATCAGCAGCGTAGAGATGTCCCCAACCGATACAGGCGAGCGGTCCATCCTGGGTCTCGACTCTGGACAGCCAGTACTTCATCCATGGTCATCGGACCGGACCCCCTCCACAAGGGAGGGGGGACATAGGAGAAAGAAAAGAACCCTGACTACTCAGGACCTTCGTATTGTGAGGCAGACGCACTAACCCCTCTTTGACCGTGAAGCCCGAAAACAGAACTTTTTTGAAGAAATTAATATTCTTCTTGGGGCGGCATAGCTCGGTTGGTAGAGTGGCCGTGCCAGCAACTTGAGGGTTGCAGGTTCGATTCCCGCTTGTGCCATCCTAGTTACTGCCGTTGTGTCCTTGGGCAAGACACTTTACCCACCTGCTCCCAGTGCCACCCACACTGGTTTAAATGTAACTTAGATATTGGGTGTCACAATGTAAAGCGCTTTGAGTCACTTGAGAAAAGCGCTATATAAAATACAATTCATAATATTCTTCTATAGAATTTAATCGTCTGCAAATTACACAAAAACATACTTTTTAGTAACATGTGAGAGTAACTTCTTACGTTAAAAGTGAGATGTCATGTTTTGCCATCTATCCATCCATTTTCTACCATTTATTCCCTTAGCGGTCGTGGGGGGCGCTGGCGCCTATCTCAGCTACAATCGGGCGGAAGGCGAAGTACACCCTGGACAAGTCGCCACCTCATCACAGGGCCAACACAGATAGACAGACAACATTCACACACTAGGGCCAATTTAGTGTTGCCAATCAACCTATCCCCAGGTGCATGTCTTTGGAAGTGGGAGGAAGCCGGAGTACCCGGAGGGAACCCACGCAGTCATGGGGAGAACATGCAAACTCCACACAGAAAGATCCCGAGCCCGGGATTGAACTCAGGACTACTCAGGACCTTCGTATTGTGAGGCAGACGCACTAACCCCTCTACCACCGTGTTGCCCTAAAACATAATTTTTTTTAAAGTAATTAATATTCTTCTATAGAATTTAATCGTGTGCAAATTACACAAAAACTTACTTTTTAGTAACATGTGAGAAAAACTTATCAAGTTTTTAATTGGTTATAATTTTGATGATTCTGGCTTACAATTGATGAAAAATTTTAAAATTGAAAATCTCAGTAAATGTTAGGTTTCAAAAACTGTGAGCCATGTTGATCTGAATTATTACCAATAAAGGCTTGCATGTAATGAGTAGATATCACATTTTAATTTCAAATTGGAAGTTAATTGCTGACATGCTGACGTGCTTTGTGGACTTGGAGAAGGCATTCGACCGTGTCCCTCGGGAAGTCCTGTGGGGAGTGCTCAGAGAGTATGGGGTATCGGACTGTCTTATTGTGGCGGTCCGCTCCCTGTACGATCAGTGTCAGAGCTTGGTCCGCATTGCTGGCAGTAAGTCGGACACGTTTCCAGTGAGGGTTGGACTCCGCCAAGGCTGTCCTTTGTCACCCATTCTGTTCATAACTTTTATGGACAGAATTTCTAGGCGCAGTCAAGGCGTTGAGGGATTCCGGTTTGGTGACCGCAGGATTAGGTCTCTGCTTTTTGAAGATGATGTGGTCCTGATGGCTTCATCTGACCGGGATCTTCAGCTCTCGCTGGATCGGTTCGCAGCCGAGTGTGAAGCGACCGGAATGAGAATCAGCACCTCCAAGTCCGAGTCCATGGTTCTCTCCCGGAAAAGGGTGGAGTGCCATCTCCGGGTTGGGGAGGAGACCCTGCCCCAAGTGGAGGAGTTCAAATACCTAGGAGTCTTGTTCACGAGTGAGGGAAGAGTGGATCGTGAGATCGACAGGCGGATCGGTGCGGCGTCTTCAGTAATGCGGACGTTGTACCGATCCGTTGTGGTGAAGAAGGAGCTGAGCCAAAAGGCAAAGCTCTCAATTTACCGGCCGATCTACGTTCCCATCCTCACCTATGTTCATGAGCTTTGGGTCATGACCGAAAGGATAAGATCACGGGTACAAACGGCCGAAATGAGTTTCCTCCGCCGTGAGGCGGGGCTCTCCCTTAGAGATAGGGTGAGAAGCTCTGCCATCCGGGAGGAACTCAAAGTAAAGCCGCTGCTCCTCCACATCGAGAGGAGCCAGATGAGGTGGTTCGGGCATATGGTAAGGATGCCACCCTAGGGAGGTGTTTAGGGCACGTCCAACCCCAACCGGTAGGAGGCCACGGGGAAGACCCAGGACACGTTGGGAAGACTATATCTCCCGGCTGGCCTGGGAACGCTTCGGGATCCCCCGGGAAGAGCTAGACGAAGTGGCTGGGGAGAGGGAAGTCTGGGTTTCTCTGCTTAGGCTGTTGCCCCCGCGACCCGACCTCGGATAAGCGGAAGAAGATGGATGGATGGATGGATGGATGTTGACATGAAGTGACTTTTACGCAATATTCAAATTTTATGAGTTTCACTTTTATAATATAATGACTCAGAGAAAATCTGGTTGTAAGAAAACATGCAACTTTTCTCTGACTACAACTGAACCTAGCGAAAATGAAAACTTTTGACCACAAACTTAGTGACGGCTCGGTGATATTTGTCTGCAGGAATGCATCTGTTATGCTCGTCTAAATGAGAAGGAACCATCCATTCATCCATCCATTTTTCTACCGCTTATTCCCTTTTTTGGGGTCGCGGGGGGCGTTGGCGCCTATCTCAGCTACATTTGGGCGGAAGGCAGTGTACACCCTGGACAAGTCGCCACCTCATTGCAGGGCCTAAAAGGAATTCATTTCAATTCAACATGTAATAGCGCCAACATTATAGGGAGTGTTCATTAGTTCCTGTTGTATTCAGATGACGTGTTACCGCGGCCTGGAATGAGATCGGAGCGCTTCAAAACGCAATTTTCATTTATAATTATTGCATGCTGTGTGTTCAAATGTTTCAGCATATTGCTCACATGGCCTCCTCTTGATAAACCAGCAGCCTTATAATTATTATGTTCTGCTCGGGCTCCACCATTTTCAAATCTGAAGTCACTACGCAACATTATCCCCAGCCAGAAGGATCGATAGGAGAACTGTTTGAATGAATGGCAAGCGACTCCAAGGAATTGGTGGACTGGGAACCAGTTTTCGATTCCCATCGCGAGCTGCAAGTGACATCACATAATTTTGCAGACTTGCAAGCGGGGAAAAAAACAGTCAAAGACTCAGAGCAGACTCAGCCAAACTGCCTCTAGGTAACGTAACGATATTCAATGGCAACCAAACAAGAAGAAACCAGTCAAAAGTAAAGGTTCCGCTTTTCAAAATGCACAAGCTTGATGTTAATTTACACTGGATTTGCCATAGCTACCGATAACATAAGCGATTTTCCATCCATTCATCCATTTTCTTCCGCTTATCCGAGGTCGGGTCGCGGGGGCAGCAGCCTAAGCAGAAAAGTCAAGAATTCCCTCTCCCCAGCCACTTCGTCCAGCTCCTCCCGGGGGATCCTGAGGCGTTCCCATGCCAGCCGAGAGACATAGTCTTCCGAACATGTCTTGGGTCTTCCCCGTGGCCTCCTAGGGAGGCGTTTGGGTGGCAAAACCATCTCATCTGGCTCCTCTTAATGTGGAGGAACAACGGCTTTACTCTGAGTTCCTCCCAGATGACAGAGCTTCTCACCCTATCTCTAAGGGAGAGCCCCGCCACCTGGCGGAGGAAACTCATTTCAGCCGCTTGTACCCGTGATCTTGTCCTTTCAGTCAAAACCCAAATCTCATGAGCATAGGTGAGGATGGGAACGTAGATCGACCGGTAAATTGAGAGCTTTTCCTTCCGGCTCAGCTCCTTCTTCACCACAACAGATCGGTACAACGTCCGCATTACTGAAGACGCCGCACCGATCTGCCTGTCGATCTCACGATCCACTCATCCCTCACTCGTGAACAAGACTCCTACGTACTTGAACTCCTCCAGTTGGTGGAAGATTTCCTCACCAACCTGAATTTACATATCGATTTTGATTCCTCCATGTTCGGTAATAAAAATGACAACTAAGATGGACGTCACAACCAAACAGCTGTTGTGTAATAAATACAATACTTACCGTTACAAATGATAAATGATAAATGGGTTGTACTTGTATAGCGCTTTTCTACCTTCAAGGTACTCAAAGCGCTTTGACACTACTTCCACATTTACCCATTCACACACACATTCACACACTGATGGAGGGAGCTGCCATGCAAGGCGCCAACCGGCACCCATCAGGAGCAAGGGTGAAGTGTCTTGCTCAGGACACAACGGACGTGACGAGGTTGGTTCTAGGTGGGATTTGAACCAGGGACCCTCGGGTTGCGCACGGCCACTCTCCCACTGCGCCACGCCGTCCCTACAACACCTTGTAGTGCTCAACAAGAGAAAAGGCTGGCACATTCAACTTAATGGCAAAGACTACATCTTGGCTAAAGCAACACCTCATAGTCTATACACTACTGCCATCTAACGTCTTGGAATTGCAACTGCATGAAAAGTTGTACGATATAGTACAGTACAGGACAGTAATTTAAATAAGACACAGAAGTGTAAGAAAATATGATAACAGCTGGACAGCAAAGCGAAGTGTTACGTTCTAACATTTATTAAAGGGGAACATTATAACAATTTCAAAAGGGTTAAAAACAATAAAAATCAGTTCCCAGTGGCTTGTTTTATTTTTTGAAGTTTTTTTCAAAATGTTACACCTCCCGGAATATCCCTAAAAAAAGCTTTAAAGTTCTTGATTTGCGCTATTTGCGATGCGAGTGTCCATTTCCCTGTGACGTCATACAGGGCTGCCAATACAAACAACATGGCGGTTACCACAGTAAGATATAGCGACATTAGCTCGGATTCAGACTCGGATTTCAGCGGCTTAAGCGATTCAACAGATTACGCATGTATTGAAACAGATGGTCAGAGTATGGAGGCAGATAGCAAAAACGAAATTGAAGAAGAAACTGAAGCTATTGAGCGAATAGCTATTGACGCTATTTGGCTATAGCATGGGTGTACCTAATGAAGTGACCCATAGCATGGCTGCCTTATTAGCATCGCCGGTAAAATGTGCGGACCAAACGATCAGGACTTTCGCATCTTGTGACACTGGAGCAACTTAAATCCGTCGATTGGTAAGTGTTTGTTTCGCATTATATGTGGGTATCTAGTTTCAAATGTACATACAGCTAGCGTAAAGAGCATGTTAGCATCGATTAGCATAGCATGTTAGCATTGATTAAATGGCAGTCTTGCCGTGACCAAATATGTCTGATTAGCACATAAGTCAACAACATCAACAAAACTCACCTTTGTGATTTCGTTGACTTAATCGTTGCAAATGCATCTGCAGGTTATCCATACATCTCTGTGCCATGTCTGTCTTAGCATCGCAGACACTCTGGCAAATTCAATGGGGGTCTGGCAGCAGATTTCTTGCCAGTGGTGCAACTTGAATCCCTCCCTGTTAGTGTTGTTACACCCTCCGACAACACACCGACGAGGCATGATGTCTCCAAGGTTCCAAAAAATAGTCGAAAAAACGGTAAATAACAGAGCTGAGACCCGGTGTTTGTAATGTGAAAAACTCGGTGACATCACGTTCTGACGTCATCGCTAAAAGAGCGATAAACAGAAAGGCGTTTAATTTTCCAAAATTCACCCGTTTAGAGTTCGGAAATGGGTTACAAAAATACATGGTCTTTTTTCTGCAACATCAAGGTACATATTGACGCTTGCATAGGTTTGGTGATAATGTTCCCCTTTAACACATTTTCAATCATTCAAAGTTTACTTATATAGCCCTAAATCACGAGTGTCTCAATGGGCTGCGCAAGCCACAATGACATCCTCGGCTCAGATCCCACATCGGGGCAAGAAAGTAGTCAACCCAATTTTAACACACAAAAGTACTAAGAGTTGGTACAGCTGAGTACTGGTATTGATTCCTCTGTATTGGGAACTGGTACCATATCGATTTAAATGTGTAATGTAGCATGTCTACATACTACCAACTTCCGAAGCCTTGTGGGTACATCAACCGTCTCCCAGAACCATCGTCCTTGTTAGTGCTATTTAACTGATGCATTTTGGAAGACAGACCCTAACATTGGACTGCACAGTTCTCTTCGCAGTTAGGAGTGTGTGTGGGTTTTCTCTGGGTGCTCCGGCTTTCTCCCACATTCCCCAAACACGGGGCTAATTGGACACTTTTAATTGTTCATAGGTGTGAACGGGAGTGTGATGGGTTGTTTGTCTAGATGTGCCCTGTCAGGCTTGAGCTCAACCGTAATTCTAATGTGGGGAAATTGGTCTAGAAAATGATGATGATGACGACTCTACTTCTCTTCATGTCTTTGCTTCTGCACAAACTACTAGTCTTATGTCTAGGCTTTGTCAACGTGTCATAAAGTGGTGGCGCACAAGACAGGTGCAGTCATCAAAAATTCAAGCCAGGGATGTCACAGGCTTGGCAACATATGATTATTTTGAGAGACTGAAAAATCCAGCTGGCTGATGCCGTATGGATCTCATTAAGATGGAGGTTGTTTTCTTTTTGTTGTCAAGCCTCTACAGCTTTAATTAAAATTCACTCAGAATAGCAGTTCACACATGTCAGTTTTCTGTTTGAACGTTTGGTGGTAAGTAGGACATTCGTTCCACAGAAGCCAGGAAAATGCGTTACTTGGCGACCTCTTGTCAGACATTCTATGAGCGGACCTGATGTGTCTGTATTGTCAGGTTGGGAACCTAAACTATAATTGCTAGCCGCCATTGTTTCCAAACATAAACCTGCATTATATGTTGTCGCATGTGCAGCATCTCTGATGAAAGAAGCAGTCATTCTTAAGTGTTCAATGGTGAACAGAGAGTTGACACATTCCCTTCCGTTACATTTTTTTGTAGGCAAATATATTTTGAAACTTTACTTTTAATGTTTTACAGAAAACTAAGTTCTCCTTTAAGCAGGAAAAATGTAATTCTACACAGGCAGGGCTGTTTGATTATTACCTATTCCTTTTACAACACTTTTATAGGACTGCAGAACCGATGTTGCTATAGCAACAGCCTCAACACAAAAGGATGTCACATCAAAATATGAAGTTTTGTTGGAACCCTTGCTGAGTGAGCATGCGGTCTACTTTTAGTGACTAATGTGGATTCAGATTTTTCTTCATTTTTAACTTAATAGCCGTGCTGGACATACTGTTTATTCTAAAGCTCAGCTTAAAGGGGAACATTATCACAATTTCAAAAGGGTTAAAAACAATAAAAATCAGTTCCCAGTGGCTTGTTTTATTTTTCGAAGTTTTTTTCAAAATTTTACATCTCCCGGAATATCCCTAAAAAAAGCTTGAAAGTGCTTGATTTTCGCTATTTGCGATGCGACTGTCCATTTCCCTGTGACGTCATACAGGGCTGCCAATACAAACAACATGGCGGTTACCACAGCAAGATATAGCGACATTAGCTCGGATTCAGACTCGGATTTCAGCGGCTTAAGGGATTCAATAGATTACGTATGCATTGAAACAGATGGTCGGAGTATGGAGGCAGATAGCGAAAACGAAATTGAAGAAGAAACTTAAGCTATTCAGCGAATAGCTATTGACGCTATTCGGCCATAGCATGGGTGTACCTAATGAAGTGGCCCATAGCATGGCTGCCTTATTAGCATCGCCGGTAAAATGTGCGGACCAAACGATCAGGACTTTCGCATCTTGAGACACGGGAGCAATTTAAATCCGTCGATTGGTAAGTGTTTGTTTCGCATTAAATGTGGGTATCTAGTTTCAAATGTACATACAGCTAGCGTAAATAGCATGTTAGCATCGATTAGCATAGCATGTTAACATCGATTAGCTGGCAGTCATGCTGCGACCAAATATGTCTGATTAGCACATAAGTCAACACCATCACCTTTGTGATTTCGTTGACTTTATCGTTGGAAATGCATCTGCAGGTTATCCATACATCTCTGTGCCATGTCTGTCTTAGCATCGCCGGTAAAATGTGAAGACACTCTGGCACATTCAATGTGGGTCTGGCGGCAGATTTCTTGCCAGTGGTGCAACTTGAATCCCTCCCTGTTAGTGTTGTTACACCCTCCGACAACACACCGACGAGGCGTGAATTCTCCAAAGTTCCAAAAAATAGTCGAAAAAACAGAAAATAACAGAGCTGAGACCCTGGTGTTTGTAATGTGAAAATGAAAATGGCGGATGAATTACCCCGGTGACGTCACGTTCTGACGTCATCGCTACAACACCGATAAACAGAAAGGTGTTTAATTCGCCGAAATTCACCCATTTTGAGTTCGGAAATCGTTTAAAAAAATACATGGTCTTTTTTCTGCAACTTCAAGGTATATATTGACGCTTGCATAGGTTTGGTGATAATGTTCCCCTTTAACGTGCAGGCCTCTTCTTCATCATGTCCAATTTGCCAGCCCTGGCCAGGTAACTAATTATATTTCAGGAGCTGACCCCTCTGAGTCTTGAGCCTGATGTGGGTGCTTTGATTAGCCTTCAGTTTTTATCACCTCCGAGTCTTCTGTGTTGTTATCACACTTTCTGCTGACAGTTCCGGTGCCTCAAGGTTGCACACTGCACCACTGCCGCATGCATATTCTTGTCAAAAGAGTTCGAGATCCACTTTTCTGTCACCACACCTCATTTGGTACAGTCTTGTTCAGGTCAAGCAACACAATGTGTTTTTTTTTGCTTCAACGAGCATTGTGATGCGATGGTGATGATTTGTGGTTCATGCAACAACTCACCCTAAAAAACTCTTTTGTGGAACCTGAGTCCAGAGTGCCATAGGCTATCTCTGTTTGCTTGGCCAGATCTTCTGCGCTCTCTATAGGTGAGACCATCCTCTCCACTGTCAAGAAGGCAGCCAGGTTGGCTGTGTAGGAGGAGATGATGATGAGGGTGAAGAACCACCACACCCCACCAACGATACGTCCTGACAGGGACCTGAGAGAAGATCGTCCATGACATTGGAAACACAGAATTAAATTATATACATGACCACTACAGTTCTTTAACAGACCACATTTTCAGGGTGTTTAATCAATTATCCAACCAGGCTTCATCAATGAATGCACACAGGCTAGATTGGAGAGCTCAAGTCTGAGAGTATGCTGCTGTATATTTATTGTCATAAGTGGGAACAGTGCCAAGAAGACAACAATTGTTGGTGGGTACAATGCCATTAGAATTCAATGACCCGGATCATTGAGAATCATCACAAGCAACACTGGCCACATTGTTAACTTCCTTGAAATTTAATGTACTGTATATAGAAAATGGTTGAACAACTGAAGTCAGGACATTTTTAGGTAAAACATCCTGTAATGGATCCATGAAACTACATCAACTGCTCCATTGAGACATACCTTAGTCAATTATTCCATCATGGGCCGAGTTACACCCTTCAGTTCCCATTGAACTGTAATGTGCTATCAAATCAATATATTTTTGGCTTATGTTTTCAACTTTGTGGTAACAGTAAGGGGAAAACCCTCTTCTTTTCCAAGATGTATGTAACAAATCAAAGTCCATAAGGGAAAACTGACTAGGCAGAGTTTGCTTGGTTTTTTTTTCTGCATGAATTGACAAAATAATCTGACAAACAGTCAAGTATATTGCAAAATTCAAGAGTGGGTGTTGTTCCCAGGGGAGTTAAGGAACAAATACAGATTATATTTTTAGGCTACTTTCATTTGTAGACTGAATGGTCATCAATCGTATTCATTTCGTAAACTTTAGTCATGTAATAACTCTATTGGTCTAATTTTAGTTTTAATTGATTGTTATCTCAAAGGGCAAGAAAGGAAGATGCCTGACCTGTATCCAAATGTTACTACGAGTGTATAATGGTGTGCTGTCCTCCACTGAACCCACCTTGGGGAGATATCACAGCCCTGCTGCATGAAGGCGCCCAGTGAGAACCAGAGAGAATTGAAGATCCCAAAGTCATTGGGAGGGTCAGGGGGCATCTGAGCGTCCTTTGTCTCATCCTGATCCTCGAGGTTCCACTCGTAGGGACTGAACCGACTGACCAGGAATAGAACCACGCTCACCCCAATATAGGCAAACACTATACACATCCAGATCTCATAGGCCAGTGGGTCCAGGAAGGAGAAAACGCCAGGCTTGGACTTTTGAGGCTTCTTTATCATAATGGAGATGCCCAAACTCATAAATGGCTTGGAAAAGTCAATCACCTCCTCTCGAACCAGAGTAATAGTGAGAGGTGCAACAGCTATATCTGCTCTCTGGAAACAGGAACATGCACAGTATCAACGTTAGTTAGGACTTGCATGAACAGTCAGGTTACAAGTGATTTGCTGCAGCTGAAAACTTCCAAGTAAAGTACGAGAGGTTAGCACAAATTTGATGGAACTCAAAGAAAGTGAAGACATCATAGGGCAGTCTGCAAAACATACACAGGAAAACGGTAGTTTTCTGTCGAACACGCTTAGTGTGGCAGATTATGAACAAATAACTACAACTTACGTCATTTGCTAAGTGCTGCAATTGTTGGTAAATTTGAGCAATGCCATAGCCGAAAACAATATATTACCATAAAGTTTAACCACCAATTGTTATTATTTGGCCAATTTCATTGATTATTTGACTGCAACAATATGTTCACTGGTTTCAATTGTTGACTTTGTGTCAACAAAAACTCCCCTTCATTGTGCGTTTACGATAGACCTTTGTATTGGGCAGTGACGTCTCGGTTCGGAAATTGAGAAAACATGGGGTTGAGGCGCAATGGAAATGTTTTCAAGTTCCACTCGGAGCAGCACAAATAGACCAAATAAATACAATTGTTTCCTCTACCCTGTCAACACATCATTGTGAGTGGCTATAACCATTTAATCCTTGTACAGGCGTAAGCAGCGCTCAATCAATGGCCGGGAGAAGCAATAGCAGCCTCAGGCTTAACCTTTAAAAGACAACCAAATTCAAATTAATTCAACGGTCAAAAGGTCAAAATGTACACAACTATTAGTCCCGGCTCACCTGCTGCAAAATTGCAGGCCTGGAAAGACTTGAGAGTGATGTGAAATATCTATTTTACCACACTCAATCTGCAGGAAGTGGAGTTTTCCCATTTGAGAGATAATTTGGAGACGATAGTGCATCAAACCATGCAATCTCGCAGGCTGATGGTTGGGAAATTGAACAGAAGAGAAAATCCTAACCCCTTCTGCATTTTGTATTCGGCCTCGAGTCAACTATTGTTGGCTCAGAGAAAGACGCAGACGAGGGGTAACGTTGGTGTTGCAATAGCCTGAGGTCTATGTCAGACTGTCAGATGCATGGCATGACCCTTTGCTAATGTGCAGGCCTCCACCTTTTTGGCGTACAACACATATGGATCGTGTTGTCTCTAACCGCAAACCACCGTTTTAACTCTTGCTTCTGTCAGCTGTTGAATTTACAATGTGGGGTATTCATCATTCACAGAAAACATCGAACTTCGTTACGCGATCACTTCAAATGAGTGTTAAACGTCTCAACGAGGTGCGTTTTCTACATGGATTCATTGTTTTCATGTACTCACTTGGCACATTTCTAGGCTATGCAAGCAAATTATTGCAATGAACAGCACTGAGAAATGATTTCATTTTCTCCGTCTAAAGATGATCACCAACACTCCCGTGCTTGAGGCTTTGTCGGACAAGTTCCCTCATAGCATCCCCCTGACAGCTTTAAGACTTTGAAGTGGGTAAAAGCCAATGAGTTGTTGGTGATAAGCTTAAGACAGAATAATGAGATCTCCTCTCATGTTGAAGTTCCTTGCAAACTGTCATGTAATCAGCGAAAAACAAGGCTCCCAGTACTCACCCCATAGACCAGTTCACCCACCATCCCGTTCCACTGCTTGGTCTCTGGGTCTCGGGCTCCGTACTTCCCATCCATTACTATAGACAGTTTGTACTTAATTCCAACATGTTTGGCAATCTCAGATGCTAAATCGACGCAGTAGCCTTCGTATCTGTCATTCCCCTCCAGATGCATATAATTTTTCTTGTACATCACATAAGGCGCTTCCTGTTGATTCAAACACACACTGGTTTAATCACCGTCTGACACACATTTTGTTATTTATACACAAGTGTGCATGCATACTGTGCATGCACTCATACACCTATGTATACAGAATAGTGTAAGATGCATTATTCAATGTCATGCAGTCATGCTTAAACAGGTGATTGCCCCACAAATGCACGAATATGCGTTGACAACAGCGGTGTGGATGCGTGACCACACTGCTGTCACCAAGAAGTCAAAGCCAGCCGACACCAAGCCCGATACACTCCACCCAATTTCAACCCGAGGGTAGACTCCTGCATGGATTGCGGTTTCGAACCAACTCAAATATTTTTTGTGAGCCAAACCCAAAATATGCCAATAAATTACCCTAATTTACCAGGTCTATTGTTAAGCTGCATCTATTTTAAATAGTAGAATAATTTTTAGAATATACCTATTATTAAAATAGTTATAAACTAATGTGATTATTGAGCCACTGCATTTGCAGAACACAAAGCAAGTTCAGTTTTACGACCTTGAGTCTTTAAAAGATCCATTACAGAAACAACCGTGTGCGTGCATTCAAAGTGTTTGGGGAGTGAAAAATGGAGTACTTCAATAATGAGCGTGAAAAGCCGGCTTATTTAGACACAACAATGTAAACACCAAATATATGCCACTTAACTTCAGAGCTAAGATGAACAAGGGCATATTTAAAAATTCTAGAATAAACAATGTAGATCAGGGGTGTCCACACTTTTTCTGCAGGCGAGCTACTTTTCGATTGACCAACTCGAGGGGATCTACCTCATTTATATATATCATTTATATTTATTTATTTATTTATTTATGAAAGAGACATTTTTGTAAACAAGTTAAATGTGTTTAATGATAATACAAGCATGTGTAACACATATAGATGTCTTTCTTTCACAAAGACAAGAATATAAGTTGGTGTATTACCTGATTCTGATGACTTGCATTGATTGGAATCAGACAGTAATGATGATAACGCCCACATTTTCAAATGGAGGAGAAAACAAGTTGTCCTTTCTGTACAATACCACATGAAAGTGGTTGGTTTTTGGCATCTAATTCATCCAGCTTCCATACACTTTACAAGAAAAACATTGGCGGCAAATTCCGTAGCTTGCTTGATTGACATTCACGGCACCCGAGGGTCTTGTGAGATGACGCTGGCTGCTGCCAGTTCATTATTATGAAAAAATGACAGAGAGGAAGGCGAGAAACACTTTTTATTTCAACAGACTTTCGCGCCGTCCCTTCCGTCAAATCTCTAAAGGCCGACTGCACATTTCCTATCTTCACAATAAAAGCCCTGCTTCATCCTGCCTGCGCTAACAAAATAAGAGTCTCGGAAAGCTGGCGTGCACAAGTGATGTGCACGCCAGCTTTCTGAGGGATCGCTTGTGCACGCCAGTTTTCTGAGACTGTATTTAGTTAGCGCGGGCAGCATGGAGCAGGGCTTTTATTGTGAAGATAGGAAATGTGCAGTCGGCCTTTAGAGTTTTGACGGAAGGTACGGCGCGAGAGTCTGTTGAAATAAAAAGTGTTTCTCGCCTTCCTCTCTGTCATATTTTCATAATAATGATCTTGCAGCAGCCAGCGTCATCTCACAAGACCCTCCGGTACCGTGAATGTCATTTAAGTGACGTCTTGGTGAAGATTGATGATCACTAATTTTTAGGTCTATTTTTTTTAAAAGCCTGGCTGGAGATCGACTAACACACCCCCCGCGATCAACTGGTAGCTCGCGATCGACGTAATGGGCACCCCTGATGTAGATGAATAAAGGTTTTTTCGATTTTTAAAGGTTTACGTATTGGATCAGCAGAAGTGGATATCAGCAAATAATTTGGCAATATCCACAGTTAAGTGGCTGTTAGTTAGAAAAATAACTGCCATCTAGTAGAGAACAAAAATAGCTGGCGGATCGGACAGTTCAGTAAATGTTGAGTAATTTATTTAAGTTAAGTTTAAGTACCAATGATTGTCACACACACACTAGGTGTGGTGAAATTTGTCCTCTGCATTTGACCCATCACCCTTGATCACCCCCTGGGAGGTGAGGGGAGCAGTGGGCAACAGGGGTGCCGCGCCCGGGAATCATTTATGGTGATTTAACCCCCAATTCCAACCCTTGATGCTGAGTACCAAGCAGGGAGGGAATGGGTCCCATTTTTTTATAGTCTTTGGTATGACTCACAACCTACCAATCTCAGAGCGGACACTCTAACCCAGGGGTCACCAACGCGGTGCCCGCGGGCACCAGGGAGCCCGTAATGACCAGAAGAGTAGCCTGCTGGCCTGTTCTAAAAAATAGCTCAAATAGCAGCACTTACCAGTGAGCTGCCTCTATTATTTAAATTGTATTTATTTACTAGCAAGCTGGTCTCGCTTGGCTCAACATTTTTAATTCTAAGAGAGACAAAACTCAAATAGAATTTAAAAATCCAAGAAAATGTTTTAAAGATTTGGTCTTCACTTGTTCAAATAAATAAATTCATTTATTTTTTTACTTTGCTTCTTATAACTTTCAGAAAGACAATTTTTGAGAAAAAATTACAACCTTAAAAATGATTTTAGGATTTTTAAAAACATATACCTTTTTACCTTTTAAATTCCTTCGTCTCCTTTCTTGACAGTTTAAATCAATGTTCAAGTACATTTATTTTTTATCGTGAAGAATAATAAATAATTTTTAATTTAATTCTTCATTTTAGCTTCTGTTTTTTCAACAAAACATATTTGTGAAATATTTCTTCAAACTTATGATTAAAATTAAAAAAAATAAATCTGCCAAATCTAGGAAATCTTTAGAATCAAATTTAAATCTCATTTCGAAGTCTTTTGAATTTCTTTTAAAATTTTTGTTCTGGAAAATCTAGAAGAAATAATCATTTGTCTTTGTTAGGAATATAGGTTTGGTCCAATTTGTTATATATTTTAACAAAATGCAGATTGGATTTTAACCTATTTGAAACAGGTCATCAAAATTTAAAAATTAATCTTAATCAGGAAAAATTACTAATTATGTTCCATAAATTATCTTTTTTATTTTTTCAAAAAGATTTGAATGAGCTAGTTTTTCTCTTCTTTTTTTGGTTGAATTTTGAATTTTAAAGAGTCGAAATTGAAGATAAACTGTTTCAAAATTTAATTTTCATTTTCTTCTTGTTTTCTCCTCTTTTAAATCGTTCAATTGAGTGTTTTTTTCATCATTTATTCTCTACAAAAAACCTTCAGTAAAAGGAAAAAAAATTTACGATGGAATGACCGACAGAAATACCCATTTTTTATATGTATGTATATATATATTAAAGGTAAATTGAGCAAATTCTGTAAAAGGAAAAAAAATACCCATATATATATATATATATATATATATATATATATATATATATATATATATATATATATATATATATATATATATATATATATATTAAAGGTAAATTGAGCAAATTGGCTATATTTGGCAATTTATTTAAGTGTGTATCAAACTGGTAGCCCTTCGCATTAATCAGTACCCAAGAAGTAGCTCTTGGTTTCAAAAAGGTTGGTGACCCCTGCTCTAACCACTAGGCCACTGAGTAGGTATTCATGCATGTAATTTATAATTACTCATTTATGAGTAATTGTGTGATTCAGAAACTCCTTTTTACTGTCCAACCCAATGCAGAAGTCTACCCCAAGGATGTCTATTAATCTTAACGGGGGCAAAAGAACTGGAGAAAACACTTAATCCCTGTTCCCACCAAGTGGTTTGGTGCACTTCAGTATGTTGCACATCATACTGCAGACTCAATTGTCGGACTCAAACCATGGCACTTTTTGGTACCCAGTTTAAAGACTAACCTAGAATTATGCCGTTTAAAGCCAGTTTCGCTATTGTTTTAATTTTACTTGTATTAAACGCTGTCTCGCTGGTTCTTTAAGTATCCGACATAGAGACGTGATCAGTTGTAAAGAACATCATGTCATGGCTGTCTTGAGTTTATTAATATTTTAGTATTGTAACAGCTCAATTTTTGTTTCATCTAACCATATAACTTTCTTCCAGAAGGTCTTATATTTTTCCATGTGATGTCAGATGAAACAAAAATGTAGTTGTTTGGCCATAATACCCAACAGGACCACCACACCTACTGTCAAGCATCCTGTGCACTTAAGATGTGATTTTAAGGTTTTACTACTTACGTATAAAATACTTCACCGTCTAGCTCCATCCTATCTTGCCGATTGTATTGTACCATATGTCCCGGCAAGAAATCTGCGTTCAAAAGACTCCGGCTTATTAGTGATTCCCAAAGCCCAAAAAAAGTCTGCGGGCTATAGAGCGTTTTCATTTCGGGCTCCAGTACTCTGGAATGCCCTCCCGGTAACAGTTCGAGATGCCACCTCAGTAGAAGCATTTAAGTCTCACCTTAAAACTCATTTGTATACTCTAGCCTTTAAATAGACTCCCTTTTTAGACCAGTTGATCTGCCGTTTCTTTTCTTTTTCTTCTATGTCCCACTCTCCCTTGTGGAAGGGGTCCGGTCCGATCCGGTGGCCATGTACTGCTCGCCTGTGTATCGGCTGGGGACATCTCTGCGCTGCTGATCTGCCTCCGCTTGGGATGGTTTCCTGCTGGCTCCGCTGTGAACGGGACTCTCGCTGCTGTGTTGGATCCGCTTTGGACTGGACTCTCGCGACTGTGTTGGATCCATTATGGATTGAACTTTCACAGTATCATGTTAGACCCGCTCGACATCCATTGCTTTCCTCCTCTCCAAGGTTCTCATAGTCATCATTGTCACCGACGTCCCACTGGGTGTGAGTTTTCCTTGCCCTTATGTGGGCCTACCAAGGATGTCGTAGTGGTTTGTGCAGCCCTTTGAGACACTAGTGATTTAGGGCTATATAAGTAAACATTGATTGATTGATTGATTGATTATGGCCTGTTTTGCTGCCAATGGAACTGGTGCTTTACAGAGAGTAAATGGGACGATGAAAAAGGAGGATTACCTCCAAATTCTTCAGGACAACATAAAATCATCAGCCCGGAGGTTGGGTCTTGGGTGCAGTTGGGTGTTCCAACAGGACAATGACCCCAAACACACGTCAAAAGTGGTAAAGGAATGGCTAAACCAGGCTAGGATTAAAGTTTCAGAATGGCCTTTTCCAAAGTCCTGACTTAAATGTGTGGACAATGCTGAAGAAACAAGTCCATGTCAGAAAACCAACACTTTTAGCTGAACTGCACCGATTTTTTTCAAGAGAAGTGGTCCAAAATTCAACCAAAAGCGCTTTATTGCAGTGAAAAATGTAACCAAATATTAACATTGCTGTCTGTATACTTTTGACCCAGCAGATTTGTTTACATTTTCAGTAGACCCGTAATAAATTCATAAAAGAACCAAACTTTGTGAATGTTTTTTTCGTGACCTACAAGTATGTGCTCCGAACACTCTATCCCAAAAAAGTAAGAGTTGTAGAAATTATTGGAAACTCAAGACAGCCATGACGTTATGTTCTTTACAAGTGGATGTCAACTGTAAACATCGTCATTCGTACATAAATGTGGTGGGTTTACCATGAATTGATTAACGTGGACCCCGACTTAAACAAGTTGAAAAACTTATTCGGGTGTTACCATTTAGTGGTCAATTGTACGGAATATGTACAGGGTTATGCAGGTAATACAATACTGCTTGTTGACTACTTATGTTATCTAAAATGCATCTGATGCCATTAGGGGTAGGTGTATCAACATAAATATCGATAGTATCAATACCAAGGTGAGTGTTGGTATTAGATCATAACTCGCTTGATGGGATCAATACTTCAGTTGCAGTTTCTTGTCTGTAAGACTTTCTTTCTTTTCTACTAACTCTTTCTTGGAGTTTATGCGACCCGTTTCTTTTATTCTGTCAGTACAAACAGCACACATCTCTGGCTCTCGACTGAGGCACACTCTGCCCCTCCCCTCCCTATTCCACTGACTACGGACTTTATTTTTCACAAATATCTCCTTGAAATTGAAGTGATCTATTTTGTTTTGTTGACATTTCGTTTTTACATTTCTGTTACATTAATTCATATTAAAAAGGGTGGAGTGCCATCTCCGGGTTGGGGAGGAGTTCAAGTACCTAGGAGTCTTGTTCACGAGTGGGGGAAGAGTGGATCGTGAGATCGACACGCGGATCGGTGCGGCGTCTTCAGTAATGCGGACGTTGTACCGATCCGTTGTGGTGAAGAAGGAGCTGAGCCGGAAGGCAAAGCTCTCAATTTACCGGTCGATCTACGTTCCCATCCTCACCTATGGTCATGAGCTCTGGGTCATGACCGAAAGGATAAGATCACGGGTACAAGCGGCCCAAATGAGTTTCCTCCGCCGGGTGGCGGGGCTCTCCCTTAGAGATAGGGTGAGAAGCTCTGCCATCCGGGAGGAACTCAAAGTAAAGCCGCTGCTCCTTCACATCGAGAGGAGCCAGATGAGGTGGTTCGGGCATCTGGTCAGGATGCCACCCGAACGCCTCCCTAGGGAGGTGTTTAGGGCACGTCCAACCCAGGACACGTTGGGAAGACTATGTCTCCCGGCTGGCCTGGGAACGCCTCGGGATCCCCCGGGAAGAGCTAGACGAAGTGGCTGGGGAAAGGGAAGTCTGGGTTTCCCTGCTTAGGTTGTTGCCCCCGCGACCCGACCTCGGATAAGATGGATGGATGTACTGAACTGTGCAATCTACTAATAAAAGTGTCAATCAATCAATCAAAACGCGAGACTGATCGGGGTTATCGCTTAACAGTACCACTTGGTAGAAACACGTCTTTTCGGTACATTTACATGACAGAGCTGGTATAAACAGGAATGTTTTCCGGTGTCAAAACAACGTAATACGTATGCCATGCCAGTAGTCGTCGACACAAACATTCAGCTGTTAATCCCAACTTTTGAATAACCTTTGTCAGTACTTTTGTGGGTATACAAGGTTAAAAAAAAAAAAATTTCCTTTTTATTTTTTTTTTTTCTATCCGTCAAAACTAATGCCATGCAAGTGATCCCTGACTGTGGGAGAGAACAGTGGGGGGGTGTACGGGCCATAAGGGGCTGGGAGTCCTTGGATCGGCAAAGTCAGCACAGTGGTGGGTGAGGATGGGGATGGGGTGGGTTTCACAAGTAAATGCTAGTGACAGGAGAGAGATTTCAGAGTGCCCAGTCTTATTTTCAAGCTCATTGCATTGGTGCAGGTTGAAAGGCTGTTCCATTCCAAAAATAAAAAATAAAAATTGATACAAAAGTCAACAGCAAATAAAATTAAAAAAGCACCGCTACTTCCCTGTTTGGAGCGATTACAGCAGGAATGGACTACTTTTTCATCTCCTTTTCAAAAAGCTGCTGCAGCTTATCTTTTCTCTTCCTGAGCTCATCATCATTAACAACAATAGGAGCGCTCAGGAGAGTGGGCGCCGTCATTATAGCCGCACGCAATTAGAGTGCAAGTGGGAAAGCGATGGTTTGTTTGTTCTGTGCTGAGACGTAGCCCCTCACCTCGGATCCGTCGAGCGTTTTACCTCCCGACTGTGTTTTTCATCTCGACCGGTAAAGGGATGGCCTCCGTTTCCATATGAGTTGGGAAATTGTGTTAGATGTAAATATAAACGGAGTACAATGATTTGCGAATCCTTTTCAACCCATATTCAGTTGAATATGCTACAAAGACAGAATTTCTAGGCGCAGTCAAGGCTTTGAGGGGTTCCGGTTTGGTGACCGCAGGATTAGGTCTCTGCTTTTTGCAGATGATGTGGTCCTGATGGCTTCATCTGACCGGGATCTTCAGCTCTCACTGGATCGGTTCGCAGCGACCGGAATGAGAATCAGCACCTCCAAGTCCGAGTCCATGGTTCTCACCCGGAAAAGGGTGGAATGCCATCTCCGGGTTGGGGAGGAGACCCTGCCCCAAGTGGAGGAGTTCAAGTACCTAGGAGTCTTGTTCACGAGTGAGGGAAGAGTGGATCGTGAGATCGACAGGCGGATCGGTGCGGCGTCTTCAGTAATGCGGACGTTGTACCGATCCGTTGTGGTGAAGAAGGAGCTGAGCCGGAAGGCAAAGCTCTCAATTTACCGGTCGATCTACGTTCCCATCCTCACCTATGGTCATGAGCTTTGGGTCATGACCGAAAGGATAAGATCACGGGTACAAGCGGCCCAAATGAGTTTGGGTCTCTCCCTTAGAGATAGGGTGAGAAGCTCTGCCATCCGGGAGGAACTCAAAGTAAAGCCGCTGCTCCTTCACATCGAGAGGAGTCAGATGAGGTGGTTCGGGCATCTGGTCAGGATGCCACCCGAACGCCTCCCTAGGGAGGTGTTTAGGGCACGTCCAACCGGTAGGAGGCCACGGGGAAGACCCAGGACACGTTGGGAAGACTATGTCTCCCGGCTGGCCTGGGAATGCCTCGGGATGCCCCGGGAAGAGCTAGACGAAGTGGCTGGGGAGAGGGAAGTCTGGGTTTCCCTGCTTAGGCTGTTGCCCCCGCGACCCGACCTCGGATAAGCGGAAGAAGATGGATGGATGCTACAAAGACAACATATTTGATGTTCAAACTGATAAACAATTTTTTTTTTGCAAATAATCATTAACTTTAGAATTTGATGCCAGCAACACGTGACAAAGAAGTTGGGAAAGGTGGCAACAAATACTGCTAACTTTGAGGAATGCTCATCAAACACTTATACGGAACATCCCACAGGTGTGCAGGCTAATTGGGAACAGGTGGGTGCCATGATTGGGTGTAAAAGCAGCTTCCATGAAATGCTAAGTAATTCACAAACGAGGATGGGGTGAGGGTCACCACTTTGTAAGCAAATTGTCCAACAGTTTTAGAACAACATTTCTCAACGAGCTATTGTGAGGAATTTAGGAATTTTACCATCTACGGTCCGTAGAATCATCAAAAAAGTTCAGAGAATCTGAAGAAATCACTGCACGTAAGCGATGAAATTACAGACTTTTTGATTCCTCAGGCGGTACTGCATCAAAAAAACCGACATCAGTGTGTAAAGGATATCACCACATGGGCTCAGGAACACATCATAAAACCACTGTCAGTAACTATAGTTGGTCGCTACATCTGTAAATCCAAGTTAGAACTCTAC
>NC_084615.1:75429048-75509048 GCF_033978795.1 Nerophis ophidion
ACAAACGAGGGAGCACAAAAACAGGAACTAACAGAGTCGTCATAGAAACTGAAACAAACAAGGGTGCACAAAAAAACAGGAAGCAATGGCGTCTTAAACAAAACAGAACATAACTAAACAAAACATGATCACAAGACATGACAGGGCAACGCAAACTCCTTCAAGATAGCTAAAAATAATGGACTAATCAGGATCGCCGGGCGGGATTTCATAGATGTGACGTAGCGGCCGAAGCGACTGTTTGATTCAAACAACAATGGCTATTGCAACTGTTTTGCCACATCGATCGTCTACTGACATTGTTGTGTTGTTTCAGTAAAAGTTCTCTAACTGTTCGCTCTGTTGTTATCCAATATGTCGGCTGTTCTGTTTTGGATTTCCCAGCGTCGCTCTCATCAGCGTCACAGGTTGAGGTAGCATGTCATTCAAGTAATTTATCCAATCACATACAATGATTTTTTTTACAAGGTTGTTGTTGTAGTGACAAGTAATAATAATAATAATAGACCAAAGACAAGCTGCATGGATGTATCAAGTTTTTGCTTACATTAATTGTTTAAGACAGTGGTTCTCAAACTTTTTTCAGTGATGTACCCCCTGTGAACATGTTTTAAATTCAAGTAACCCCTAATATCAGAGCAAAGCATTTTTGGTTGAAAAAAGGAGATAAAGAAGTAAAATACAGCACTATGTCATCAGTTTGTGATTTATTAAAGAGCTAGACGAAGTGGCTGGGGAAAGGGAAGTCTGGGCTTCTCTGCTTAGGCTGCTGCCCCCGCGACCCGACCTCGGATAAGCGGAAGAAGATGGATGGATGGATGGATGGGCATTTTTGGTTGAAAAAAGGAGATAAAGAAGTAAAATACAGCACTGTGTCATCAGTTTCTGATTTATTAAATTGTATAACAGTGCAAAATATTGCTCATTTGTAGTTGTCTTTCTTGAACTATTTGGCAAAAAATATATACAAATAACTAAAAACGTGTTGAAAAATAAACAGGTGATTCAATTATAAATAAAGATTTCTACGCATAGAAGTAATCATCAACTTAAAGTGTCCTCTTTGGGGATTGTAATTGATTCATTAACTTATTTCTAAACAAAAAAAGACATATTTAACAATATTTAACAATCCAAAGACAGAAGATACACGCACGGTCCTCTTCCACTGAACTCTCTAGACCGGTGGTTCTCAACCTTTTTTCAGTGATGTACCCCCTGTGAACATGTTTTTAATTCAAGTACCCCCTAATCAGAGCTAAGCCTTTTTGGTTGAAAAAAAAAGAGATAAAGAAGTAAAATACAGCACTATGTCATCATTTTCTGATTTTTTAAATTGTATAACAGTGCAAAATATTGCTCATTTGTAGTGTTTTTTCTAGAATTATTTGGAAAAATAGATATAAAAATAAGGGCTTCACGGTGGCAGAGGGGTTAGTGCGTCTGCCTCACAATACGAAGTTCCTGCAGTCCTGGGTTCAGATCCAGGCTCGGGATCTTTCTGTGTGGAGTTTGCATGTTCTCCCCGTGAATGCGTGGGTTCCCTCCGGGTACTCCGGCTTCCTCCCACTTCCAAAGACATGCACCTGGGGATAGGTTGATTGGCAACACTAAATTGGCCCTAGTGTGTGAATGTGAGTGTGAATGTTGTCTGTCTATCTGTGTTGGCCCTGCGATGAGGTGGCGACTTGTCCAGGGTGTACCCTGCCTTCCGCCCGATTGTAGCTGAGATAGGCGCTAGCGCCCCCCGCGACCCCGAAAGGGAATAAGCGGTAGGAAATGGATGGATGGATATAAAAATAACTAAAAACTTGTTGAAAAATAAACAAGTGATTCAATTATAAATAAAGATTTCTACACATAGAAGTAATCATCAACTTAAAGTGCCCTCTTTGGGGATTGTAATAGAGATCCATCTGGATTCATCAACTTAATTCTAAACATTTCTTCACAAAAAAAGAAATCTTTAACATCAATATTTATGGAACATGTCCACAAAAAATCTAGCTGTCAACACTGAATATTGCATTGTTGCATTTCTTGTCACGGTTTATGAACTTGCATTCATATTTTGTTGAAGTATTATTCAATAAATATATTTATAAAGGACTTTTGCATTGTTGCTATTTTTATATTATTGTTTTTTAAAATTTGTAAAATTGTATTTTAAATATAAGCTCTGCCATCCGGGAGGAACTCAAAGTAAAGCCGCTGCTCCTTCACATCGAGAGGAGCCAGATGAGGTGGTTCGGGCATCTGGTCAGGATGCCACCCGAACGCCTCCCTAGGGAGGTGTTTAGGGCACGTCCAACCGGTAGGAGGCCACGGGGAAGACCCAGGACACGTTGGGAAGACTATGTCTCCCGGCTGGCCTGGGAACGCCTCGGGATCCCCCGGGAAGAGCTGGACGAAGTGGCTGGGGAGAGGGAAGTCTGGGTTTCCCTGCTTAGGCTGCTGCCCCCGCGACCCGACCTCGGTTAAGCGGAAGATGATGGATGGATGGATGGGTGTTTTTTAAAATCTCACGATCCCCTTGGCATACCTTCAAATACCCCCATTTGAGAACCACTGGTTTAAGAGATCATATATATTCATATAATCACAACTTATAATCAATGAGTCTTCATAACTTTAATATGGCCGTTGGAGAACCTCATAAAAATGGAAAAGGGAGCCCCACACCTGGTTAAGGAGCATAATGAGCGGAGTGCAGAGCTCTTTGAAACAATACTTCATTTCCCAGAAGGCTGCGACGGTCAACATAATCGGAACAAATGAGCATAATTAGTAACATGTGTGTGCATTCTGCAGTTATGCATACTGTATGGTAATCAATATTCCTAGACAGCTACCCAGACACACACTTACTTATTTAAGAACAAAAAATATTTGTTTTCAACCTGTGCTGCATGGGAATTGCTCCTCTGCAGTGGATGAGAATATAACAGACAACTTCAGTCCCTCCCATCTCCAGCCTCACAGGTTTTACGGTAAATTATTGATATTCAGGCCTGTGAACTGCATACGTGCTTAATAATTTAGCATATCATTCCGCCGGCTCCACGGTTTCGTCTGTGCGCCCCCCCCCCGCCATGCCGGTTACTCTGCATTCTGCCGTACAGATGCTTAACTCAAACCAATGTCAAGTGTTTGTTTGCCCATCTGAAATAATGGCTGCCTTGGCACACGATGAGACGCCTTGCATATGTTGCTGCCAATATTCCAACTGTTGCTGGCTCAGGCTTTCTTATTCACATCTGGTCCGCACCCCACCACCTCCTCCTTAGATCTTTAAAATATTTGGGACACACAGGTGTTTTAAAAGGGGAGGGGAGCGGGGGAAGGGGCTCACACAAGTGTAGACGCTACAATGGAGTAGAGTTTTTAGAATATTGTTGTTGATTTTGGACTGTTTGAAAATAAGTTCCTGTCTGCATGTTGGTGCGGTGAGATTTGTGTGCTATAGAGCAGTGGTCCCCAACCTTTTTGTATCCGCGGACCGGTCAACGCTTAATAATTTGTCCCGCGGCCCGGGGGTGGGGGTTGGGTAGGGATCCTTTTTTTTTTTTTTTTTTCCTTTGTCATGAAAAAGGGAGGTTTTTGTCATGAAAAAGGGACGTTTTTCTGGTTGGTGCACTAGTTGTAAGTGTATGTTGTGTTTTTTATGCTGATTTAATAAAATAAAAATAATAAAATAAAAAAAATATATTTAATTCTTCTTTTTTTTTAATAGAAATGAATAAAAAATTATTCTGCGGGCCGGTACCAATCGGGCCCGGTGGTTGGGGACCACTGCTATAGAGCAGTGGTGTCAAACTAATTTTAGATCGGCCCCGTGTGGAGAAAAATATTTTTACTCCCAAGTGGGCCGGACTGGTAAAATCACGACAGGATAACTTAAAACTAAAAAAAAAACTTCAGATTGTTTTCTTTGTTTAAAAATAGAACAAGCATATTCCGAAACTGCACAAATCTTAATGTTGTTGTTGTTTTTTTTTATAATTACCTGTTGCGGTAATATATATATATTAAATATATATATATGTATATATATATATATATATATATATATATATATATATATATATATATATACGTATATATATATATATACGTATATATATATATATATATACGTATATATATATATATATATACGTATATATATATATATATATATATATATATATATATATATATATATATATATATATATATATATATATATATATGGCGACTTGTCCAGGGTGTACCCCGCCTTCCGCCCAATTGTAGCTGAGATAGGCGCCAGCGCCCCCCGCGACCCCAAAAGGGAATAAGCGGTAGAAAATGGATGGATATATATATATATATATATATATATATATATATATATATATATATATATATATATATAGGCATAATTATGTGTTAATTCCTCGACTGTATATATCGGTATCGGTTGATATCGGAATCGGTAAATAAGAGTTGGACGATATCGGAATATCGGATATCGGCAAAAAAGCCATAATCGGACAGCTCTAATTAGAACTGATGAATAATGGATTGGTAGGTTTATAGTAACACGCTTTGTGTATTGTTGTAATTAACCATTTTTGAAGTTTAATAACTGGGTCTATGTTTCTTTCAAAAAAAATTCCCCAAACTTCAACACAATATGTTATATATGGAAAAATAGAATAATAAGCATGTGTCTTACATATGTATATATATATATATATATATATATATATATATATATATATATATATATATATATATATATATATATATATATATATATATATATGTATATATATTAGGGGTGTGGGAAAACATTGATTCGAATACGTTCGGCGATTCAGAACCGATTCTCATTTTTAAAAAATCTATTTTTTTTCCATTTAATTTTTTATTTTATTTTATTAATGTTATTTTTTTTAATCAATCCAACAAACCACTTTGCAGCAATACCATAACAACGCAAGCCAATTCCAAAACCAAACCTGACCCAGCAACACTCAGAACTGCAATAAACAGAGCAATTGAGCGGAGACACAGAACAAAAGTAGTGAAACAAAAATGAATATTATCAACAACAGTATCAATATTAGTTATAATTTCAGCATAGCAGTGATTAAAAATCCCTCATTAACATTATCATTAGACATTTATAAAAATAAAAAATAAAAGAACAATAGTGTCACAGTGGCTTACACTTGCATGGCATCTCATAAGCTTGACAACACACTGTGTCCAATGTTTTCACAAAGGTTTGTTTAATAGTTAAAATAGTTAATAGTTAAAACAAATTGACATTATTGCAATCAGTTGATAAAACATTGTCCTTTACAATTATAAAAGCTTTTTTTATTTTATTTACTACTCTACTAGCATTTCAGCAGACTGGGGTAGATCCTGCTGAAATCCTATGTATTGAATGAATACCGAATCGTTTTGAATCGGAAAAATATCGTTTTTGAATCGAGAATCGAATCGAAAAAATCAATATATTATCGAATTGGGACCCCAAGAATCGATATTGAATCGAATCGTGGGACACCCAAAGATTCACAGCCCTAATACATATATTCTTTGTTTTTTACACTTGCATGTTGCGGTTAGGGCAGCACGGTGGTACAGGGGTTAGTGCATCTTCCTCACAATACGAAGGTCCTGAGTAGTCCTGAGTTCGCCATCTTTCTGTGTGGAGTTTGCATGTTCTCCCCGTGACTGCGTGGGTTCCCTCCGGGTACTCCGGCCTCCTCCCACTTCCAAAGACATGCACCTGGGGATAGGTTGATTGGCAACACTAAATTGGCCCTAGTGTGTGAATGTTGTCTGTCTATCTGTGTTGGCCCTGCGATGAGGTGGCGACTTGTCCAGGGTGCACACCGCCTTCCGCCCGAATGCAGCTGAGATAGGCTCCTGCGACCCCAAAAAGGGACAAGCGGTAGTAAATGGATGGCTGGATGGATGGATGTTGCGGTTAATAGTATTCTATCTTTGTGTTATGTTCTGTTAGTTTTGGACTCCCTTAGTTCCTGTTGTTTGCACTCCGGTTGGTAGAGCGATCGTGCCAGCAACTTGAGGGTTGCAGGTTCGATCCCCGCTTGCACCATCCTAGTCACTGCTGTTGTGTCCTTGGGCAAGACACTTTACCCACCTGCTCCCAGTGCCACCCACACTGGTTTAAATGTAACTTAGATATTGGGTTTCACTATGTAAAGCGCTTTAAGTCACTTGAGAAAAGCGCTATGTAAATATAATTGACTACACTTCACTTATTTTTGTCACCGTCTGCGGGCTATAGAGCGTTTTCATTTCGGGCTCCAGTACTCTGGAATGCCCTCCCAGTAAAAGTTCGAGATGCCACCTCAGTAGAAGCACTTAAGTCTCACCTTAAAACTCATTTGTATACTCTAGCCTTTAAATAGACTCCCTTTTTCGACCAGTTGATCTGCCGTTTCTTTTCTTTTTCTCCTATGTCCCACTCTCCCTTGTGGAGGGGGTCCGGTCCGATTCCGGTGGCCATGTACTGCTCGCCTGTGTATCGGCCGGGGACATCTCTGCGCTGCTGATCCGCCTCCGCTTGGGATGGTTTCCTGCTGGCTCCGCTGTGAACGGGACTCTCGCTGCTGTGTTGGATCCGCTTTGGACTGGACTCTCGCGACTGTGTTGGATCCATTATGGATTGAACTTTCACAGTATCATGTTAGACCCGCTCGACATCCATTGCTTTCCTCCTCTCCAAGGTTCTCATCGTCATCATTGTCACCGACGTCCCACTGGGTGTGAGTTTTCCTTGCCCTTATGTGGGCCTACCAAGGATGTCGTAGTGGTTTGTGTTGTGGTTTGTGCAGCCCTTTGAGACACTAGTGATTTAGGGCTATATAAGTAAACATTGATTGATTGATTGAATGATCCTCTAACCACCACTGGGGTGACTCGGGCCTGACAAACCGCTCCTGACTTTATCTTGTATAAACTACGTCGCCTCACACTCGCCCCGTGACCTCCTTTCCCCCTCGCCCTCACCCCAACTCTTGGCTCCCTTTTTACTTTTGGCTGGGGGGGCCAGCGTGATGCTAATTGAAGTGTGAGCCTCATAGGCCCGGGAGGCAGACGCGTCGTATCAGACTGGATCGCGCTCGTATCCGGCTAACGAGAAACATCCCAGCTGTCGCTCGGAAAACGGAGTGAGGTTATGAAATAAAGCCAGAGGTCATTATGTGTTATAATGTGACTGCACCACCGGGAATTACCGTTTTTGAGGAGGAGTCGGAGAAATTCTTGGCTCTTCTTTATTATAATTGGTTATTTGAATGGTAATTGCTGCCAGAAGAGGGACAGAAATCATACCTGCACGATCCCCTGGCATGGGGAAAGTCTTCCATCTTTCATGATGGGACACTTTCAGCAGTCCCATCACAGGCTGTGTGTGATTTGTGTGCCTCCTATAATACTGAGCTGCTACCTAATAGAGGTAGCCTCCTGCTCCCCCCCTCGTGACCCTACTAGCCCTCAGCCATTCAATAAATGGAGGTGGCGGATTATTTGAAAATGTCACAGTCATCCAGGAGAATTCCTGGGAACACTCCAGCATGCTCAAACATGTGGTCAACACTTGCAGAGGGTCGTCTAAAAGTTGCATGTCGGCCAATTCTCACAGCGACCGAGCTTTGATGTCTGCGACGTTTTAGTCGTAAAAACACTGAGTGCTTAACCCTTCTATTATGTTGAGGGTCGATTTGACCCATTTCAGTTTTTGTGATTATCAAAGTAGTGGTTCCATCCATCCATCCATCATCTTCCGCTTATCCGAGGTCGGGTCGCGGGGGCAACAGCCTAAGCAGGGAAACCCAGACTTCTCTCTCCCCAGCCACTTGGTCCAGCTCTTCCCGGGTGATCCCGAGGCGTTCCCAGGCCAGCCGGGAGACATAGTCTTCCCAATGTGTCCTGGGTCTTCCCCGTGGCCTCCTACCGGTTGGACGTGCCCTAAACACCTCCCTAGGGAGGCGTTCGGGTGGCATCCTGACCAGATGCCCGAACCACCTCATCTGGCTCCTCTCGATGTGAAGGAGCAGCGGCTTTACTTTGAGTTCCTCCCGGATGGCAGAGCTTCTCACCCTATCTCTAAGGGAGAGCCCCGCCACACGGCGGAGAAAACTCATTTCTGTCGCTTGTACCCGTGATCTTATCCTTTCGGTCATGACCCAAAGCTCATGACCATAGGTGAGGATGGGAACGTAGATCGACCGGTAAATTGAGAGCTTTGCCTTCCGGCTCAGCTCCTTCTTCACCACAACAGATCAATACAACGTCCGCATTACTGAAGACGCCGCACCGATCCCCCTGTCAATCTCACGATCCACTCTTCCCTCACTCGTGAACAAGACTCCTAGGTACATGAACTCCTCCACTTGGGGTAGGGTCTCCTCCCCAACCCGGAGATGGCACTCCACCCTTTTCCGGGCGAGAACCATGGACTCGGACTTGGAGGTGCTGATTCTCATTCCGGTCGCTTCACACTCGGCTGCGAACCGATCCAGCGAGAGCTGAAGATCCCGGTCAGATGAAACCATCAGGACCACATCATTTGCAAAAAGCAGAGACCTAATCCTGCGGTTACCAAACCGGAACCCCTCAACGCCTTGACTGCGCCTAGAAATTCTGTCCATAAAAGTTATGAACAGAATGGGTGACAAAGGACAGCCTTGGCGGAGTCCAACCCTCACTGGAAATGTGAGGGTTGTGGTAGTAGTGGTTATCCTTTCATTTTCTTGCTGAAATATGGTGACTTTTCCTCATCTAGGCTCATGAACTGGTGTGTAAAATCTGGACACTTTGTTGAGTAGTGGAATGTCTTGCAGAGTTTGTATACAAATATGATGTTGCGGGTCATTTTGACCCAGACGCTTTAATGTGGGTAAATAGCCAAAATAAACACGTCTCTTTGATGCACGTTTTACTTTGATGTACACTTGTTTGTATTTTGATTGCCTCTGAGACCCAGAGCCAGGTGTGTGAAGAGAGGGAACTTTCTCAAACTTGTCCTTGTCACTGTTCTCATGTCATCTCTTTGACAAACTCACCAAAAATGAGCTCCAGAAGGATGACATCTGAGGAGACAAGGACAAGTGTGAAAAAGTTCCCTCTCTTCACACACCTGGCTCTGGGTCTCAGAGACAATCAGAATACAAACAATTGTACATCAAAGTAAAAAGTACATCAAGGAGACATGTTTATTTTTGGATCTGAACAGCTATTTACCCACATTAAAGCACCTGGGTCAAAATGACTCGCAACATCATCTTTTTATACAAACTCTGCACAAACATTCCACTAAAACAACAAAGTTTCCAGATTTACACACCAGTTCATGACCCTAGATGAGGAAAAGTCACCAGATTTCAGCAAGAAAAAGAAAGGATAACCAGTACTTTGATCAACACAAAAACTGAAATGGGTCTAATTGACCCTTAACATAATACAATTGGAATAAAAAATGTATTGTATGTCACTTTTCTAAATGTTTATATACCCTAAAATAAACTTTTTATTGGTTTAACCTGTTTTCTTGACTGTTTTGAGGGCATTTACACAGTGCGGGTCAAAACGACCCGCAACATAATCAATGTCATTTTTTCCAACATAATACAAGGGTTAAATTAATAGATTGTTTGATTATAGCAGGTGCTTGCCTCTAGAGCAGGGGTGTCAAACTCATGGAGAAAAAAAATCTACTCCCGAGTGGGCCGGACTGGTAAAATCCCGGCACAATAAGTTAAAAATAAAGACAACTTCGGATTGTTTTCTTTGTTTCAAAATAGAACAAGCACTATTAGAATGTGCATAAATCATAATGTTGTTGTTTTTTATAATTACCTGTTGCGGTTATTAGTATATACCGTATTTCAGTGGTCCCCAACCACCAATCAGGGCCGCAAAATATTTTTTCATTCATTTTTATTTAAAAAATAAATAAATAAATATATATATATTTTTTTTATGAAATCAGCATAAAAAACACAATATATACTTACAATTAGTGCACCAACCACAAAAAACTCCCTTTTTCATGCAAAAACGTGCCTTTTTCATGACAAAGAAAAAATAAAATAAAATAAAAAAATGCGATTTATAATCTGAAAAATACGGTATTTATAAAGGCTGCTGCGCACTTAATATTTGTGTCAACAGTTACGTAACTTTCATTTCAAAATCCATATGCTTTAAAGTTAAAAAGTTCCAATGATTGAAATGTGTCCTCTGCATTAGACCCATTCCCAATGTTCACCTGCTGGGAGGTGAGGGGAGCAGTGAGCGAAGCGCTTATTTTCTAATTCAACCCCCGATTCCAACCCTTGAGGCAATGGTTCTGACTCGGCCGGGGTTTGAACTCACAACCTCATACTCTCAGGGGAGACACTCTAACCCAGGGGTAGGGAACCTGTGGCTTTAGAGCCAGATGTGGCTCTTTTGATGACTGCATCTGGCTCTCGGATAAATCTGAGCCGACGTTGCTTAACACGATAAGTAATGAATGATTCCGCTTGTAATCACAGTGTTAAAAATAACGTTCAAAATATAAAACATTGTCATGCTCTTTTATGTTCAAGAAGTTGCGTTAATGGTAAAAAGGTATTTATTTATTATTGGTTAGTGTGGGGCTTGCTCTCCTGGGGGTTCTTCAGACCACCAAGCACTGACATGAGAGCCTGTTTCAGGGTTACAATATTGTTTTATTTTTCAATAAGTCTCTCAGTTGCTTTCCAGCAATTGAGAGACTTTCGTTCTCGCTCGCGCTCTGGCTCCAGCTCCAAACCTGTCTCCCTTCCTTGCTGCTGCTTATAACAGAGCAACAGGTGATTAGATAATAAGGCCCAGGTGGGCCATCTACGCTCCTGTCGCTGATTTCGAGGCTGGTCCTGGCAACACCCCGCTTCGCTGCAGGCCCACAGGCCACGCCCTTCCATAGTTAGCTTCAGAATAACAATGTTATTACAAAGAATATTGTACTCTAGAAATGTTGGTCTTACTTAAAAATGCACACGTTTAGCTGTTCTTTCTCCCTGTAATGTTTGTCTGCTCTTGAATGGGATTGTGCTGAACATCTTAATTTCCATCCATCCATCCATCCATCCATCATCTTCCGCTTATCCGAGGTCGGGTTGCGGGGGCAGCAGCCTAAGCAGGGAAGCCCAGACTTCCCTATCTCCAGCCACTTCGTCTAGGTCTTCCCGGGGGATCCCGAGGCGTTCCCAGGCCAGCCGGGAGACATAGTCTTCCCAACGTGTCCTGGGTCTTCCCCGTGGCCTCCTACCAGCTGGACGTGCCCTAAACACCTCCCTAGGCAGGCGTTCGGGTGGCATCCCGACCAGATGCCCGAACCACCTCATCTGGCTCATCTCGATGTGGAGGAGCAGCGACTTTACTTTGAGTTCCTCCCGGATGGCAGAGCTTCTCACCCTATCTCTAAGGGAGAGCCCCGCCACACGGCGGAGGAAACTCATTTCGGCCGCTTGTACCCGTGATCTTATCCTTTCGGTCATGGCCCAAAGCTCATGACCATAGGTGAGGATGGGAACGTAGATCGACCGGTAAATTGAGAGCTTTGCCTTCCGGCTCAGCTCCTTCTTCACCACAACGGATCGATACAACGTCCGCATTACTGAAGACGCCGCACCGATCCGCCTGTCGATCTCACGATCCACTCCTCCCCCACTCTCCTCGGGGATTATTAAAGTATATCTGATTTCTGATTATTGATGGTGTTCACTTTATGGCTCTTACGGAAATACATTTTAAAATATTTGGCTTCTTGGCTCTTTTGGCCAAAAAGGTTCCCGACCCCTGCTTTAACCACTAGGCCACTGAGCTGGTAAAAGGTTGCATATTCCTACACCAGTCCCGGAGGTGGGGCTCGATGGCCAGTGCCTGGCGGCCGGGCCTGTGGGTCCCCACTCCAATGGGCTCACCACCCATAGCAGGGGCCATAGAGGTCGAGTCCGATATGGGCTGGGCGGCAGCCGAAGGTAGGGTTCTTGGCAGTCCGATCCTCGGCTACAGAAGCTAGCTCTTGGGACGTGGAAGGTCACCTCGCTGAGGGGGGAAGGACCCTGAGTTAGTCCGCGAGGTGGAGAAGTTCCGGCTAGATATAGTCGGACTCACTTTGACGCACAGCAAGGCTCTGGAACCAGTTCTCTTAAAAGGGACTGGACTCTCTTCCACTCTGGCGTTGCCGGCAGTAGGAGGCAACGGGCTGGGGTGGCAATTCTTGTTACCCCTCGGGCTCAGAGCCACAAGTCGAGGAAAATGAGCAAACTACATAAATAACATCCTGTAATTTGATTTTGATACTATTTTGTACTTATGGGGACGGCGTGGCGCGGTCGGGAGAGTGGCTTTGTCAGCAGCCTGAGGGTTCCTGGTTCCATCCCCACCTTCTACTAAGATCGTCACGTCCGTTGTGTCCTTGAGCAAGACACTTCACGCTTGCTCCTGATGGGTCCTGGTTAGTGCCATCAGTGTGTGAATGTATGTGTGAATGGGTGAATGGGGAGGAAGCGCTTTGAGTACCTTGAAGATAGAAAAGCGCTACACAAGTATAACCCATTTACCATAACCCATTTTTTTCTTTTGATAGATTGAAAATTAAAACCAATGAGTTGACTAATGAACATTATCACATCATTTATTCAGAAAGTATCAATAACGACAAATAAAGATAGAATACTATTGACTGCAACATGTAAGTGTAAAAACCGAACAAAAAAAACATTAGGATTTGTACATTTTTTTAGAATTTTCCTGTTCTATTTTTAAACAAAGAAAACAATCTAATGTTGTCTTTATTTTTAAGTTATCTTACCGAGATTTTACTAGTCGAGCCCACTTAGGAGTAGATTTTTCTCCATCTGGCCCCAGATTTAAAATGAGTTTGACACCCATCTTATTTGCCCCAAACTAGGACATTCTTTATAAGCATTTATTCCGGTGCCCATTCCGAGTTTTGGACGTTTTTTTTATCGGATATAAAACTCTTTACTTGATCTTACCTTCCTTGGCCCACCTAGTTTCATCTCGTACACATCTATGGTGTAGTTGGTTCGGCGGCCGTAGTTGTCGAACTGGATGTTGCCCGTCATCCCCTGCACTTGGACCTGTCATGTGACACACACACACACACACACACACACACACACACACACACACACACACACACACACACACACACACACTGGTTATCATTTGGAATGGGGACCAAGTTTTTGATCATCACTTGTGGGGACCACGATTTCTACAGGTTGTGGAGGCATAACAAAACAATAAAAGGTAACATGACCACTGCCCAGTTAGCTCATACACGTCTTTAAATCTCTGGATTGATGAAGTAATGTGCTGATCATTCTTACTGAGGACTCTGGGGAAAAAGAGTTAATAATGTTCATGGGGACCAAATTTCAATCAATCAATCAATCAATGTTTACTTATACAGCCCTAAATCACTAGTGTCTCAAAGGGCTGCACAAACCACCACGACATCCTCGGTAGGCCCACATAAGGGTAAGGAAAACTCACACCCAGTGGGACGTCGGTGACAATGATGACTATGAGAACCTTGGAGAGGAGGAAAGCAATGGATGTCGAGCGGGTCTAACATGATACTGTGAAAGTTCAATCCATAATGGATCCAACACAGTCGCGAGAGTCCAGTCCAAAGCGGATCCAACACAGCAGCCAGAGTCCCGTTCACAGCGGAGCCAGCAGGAAACCATCCCAAGCGGAGGCGGATCAGCATCGCAGAGATGTCCCCAGCCGATACACAGGCAAGCAGTACATGGCCACCGGATCGGACCGGACCCCCTCCACAAGGGAGAGTGGGACATAGAAGAAAAAGAAAAGAAACGGTAGATCAACTGGTCTAAAAAGGGAGTCTATTTAAAGGCTAGAGTATACAAATGAGTTTTAAGGTGAGACTTAAATGCTTCTACTGAGGTGGCATCTCGAACTGTTACCGGGAGGGCATTCCAGAGTACTGGAGCCCGAACGGAAAACGCTCTATAGCCCGCAGACTTTTTTTGGGCTTTGGGAATCACTAACAAGCCGGAGTCCTTTGAACGCAGATTTCTTGCCGGGACATATGGTACAATACAATCGGCAAGATAGGATGGAGCTAGACCGTGTAGTATTTTATACGTAAGTAGTAAAACCTTAAAGTCACATCTTAAGTGCACAGGAAGCCAGTGCAGGTGAGCCAGTACAGGCGTAATGTGATCAAACTTTCTTGTTCTTGTCAAAAGTCTAGCAGCCGCATTTTGTACCAACTGTAATCTTTTAATGCTAGACATGGGGAGACCCGAAAATAATACGTTACAGTAGTCGAGGCGAGACGTAACAAACGCATGGATAATGATCTCAGCGTCTTTAGTGGACAGAATGGAGCGAATTTTAGCTATATTACGGAGATGAAAGAAGGCCGTCTTAGTAACGCTTTTAATGTGTGCCTCAAAGGAGAGAGTTGGGTCGAAGATAACACCCAGATTCTTTACCGTGTCGCCTTGTTTAATTGTTTGGTTGTCAAATGTTAGAGTTGTATTATCAAATAGAGGTCGGTGTCTAGCAGGACCGATAATCAGCATTTCCGTTTTTTTGGCGTTGAGTTGCAAAAAGTTAGCGGACATCCATTGTTTAATTTCATTAAGACACGCCTCCAGCTGACTACAATCCGGCGTGTTGGTCAGCTTTAGGGGCATGTAGAGTTGGGTGTCATCAGCATAACAGTGAAAGCTAATACCGTATTTAAATCATTTTGCACAATTCACACACATTTGTACGTGACTACTAAAGACCATTCAAAATATATATATAATTATATTAATTAGATATAGAATAGAATAAATAGAATGGACTTTATTGTCATTATATCTGCATATAACAAGATTAAGGACTCAAACCTAAGGTGCAGTAGTGGGAACAAATTTGGGCACAAGAGGTAATAAAGGAAAAACTAACAATTGAAATAAACAGACTACTATCCAATAAAAATAATAAGCAATCCTGTACAATATACAAAACACTATAGAAATACAAAATACTGTACAATATACAGAACAAGACAAGAGTACCGAAGTAATAAATAACAATCAGTGTCGGACGTATTGCACTCGAAGGGTAGTATTGCACAGTAGGGTTTTAGGGTAAGATATTGTACAGGGGTGAATTATTACGTACGTATAAAATACTACACGGTCTAGCTCCAACCTATCTTGCCGATTGTATTGTACCATATGTCCCGGCAAGAAATCTGCGTTCAAAGGACTCCGGCTTATTAGTGATTCCTAGAGCCCAAAAAAAGTCTGCGGGCTATAGAGCGTTTTCCGTTCGGGCTCCAGTACTCTGGAATGCCCTCCCGGTAACAGTTCGAGATGCCACCTCAGTAGAAGCATTTAAGTCTCACCTTAAAACTCATTTGTATACTCTAGCCTTTAAATAGACTCCTTTTTAGACCAGTTGATCTGCCGTTTCTTTTCTTTTTCTCCTATGTCCCACTCTCCCTTGTGGAGGGGGTCCGGTCCGATCCGGTGGCCATGTACTGCTCGCCTGTGTATCGGCTGGGGACATCTCTGCACTGCTGATCCGCCTCCGCTTGGGATGGTTTCCTGCTGGCTCCGCTGTGAACGGGACTCTCGCTGCTGTGTTGGATCCGCTTTGGACTGGACTCTCGCGACTGTGTTGGATCCATTATGGATTGAACTTTCACAGTATCATGTTAGACCCGCTCGACATCCATTGCTTTCCTCCTCTCCAAGGTTCTCATAGTCATCATTGTCACCGACGTCCCACTGGGTGTGAGTTTTCCTTGCCCTTATGTGGGCCTACCGAGGATGTCGTAGTGGTTTGTGCAGCCCTTTGAGACAATAGTGATTTAGAGCTATATAAGTAAACATTGATTGATTGATTGATTATTATTATAAGTTACACTTCAACATGGTGACAGCTTTGGGAAATAAGCTATATTTGAGCCTGTTTGTTCTGGCTCTGATGCACCTGTAACACCTGCCCAATGGTAGCAGGTGGAACAGGTGGAAGCCAGGATGTGTGCTGTCCTTGGTGATGCTTTTTGCTTTTTTGAGGCTACGGGAGTTACGTAAATCCTTCAGGGAGGGAAGGGGCCAGCCGATGATTTTTTGTGCAGACTTTATGAACCTCTGAATCGCCTGTTTGTCTGCTTCAGTGCAGCTGGCGTACCACACTGTTATGAAATACGTCAGCATATGACATGATCCTCAGAATACAGAACTACAGCTGTCCTCTCATAGGAAGTTTCACCAATTAAATGTTAAAGCAAATTCCAGCATCTTCTGTGACAATATTGAAAACTGCTGTTTAGCAGTAATGAAGTTGTCTTCTTTGATTGATTGAATGATTGATTGATTGATTGAAACTTTTATTAGTAGATTGCACAGTACAGTACATATTCCGTACAATTGACCACTAAATGGTAACACCCGAGTAAGTTTTTCAACTTGTTTAAGTCGGGGTCCACGTTAATCAATTCATGGTGAAACTCCAACTACCATATATTGAAGGACGGAACATTCTAAATGTGAATCATAATTTAAGGTAATAATGTTTTATAATCATGCTGTATGAAAATGTCATCCGAAGGGACACTAAACCAGATTTTGTTTTTGGAAAAATATATTAGTTTTAACTAAGGGATAGATACCAAAATGCAGTGGTTCTCAAATGGGGGTACGTGTACCCCTGGGGGTACTTGAAGGTATGTCAAGAGGTACGTGAGATTTTTGGAAATTTTTCTAAAAATAGCAGCAATTCAAAAAGTATTATTTATTGAATAATACTTCCAAAAATATGAATGTAAGTTCATAAACTGTGAAAAGGAATGCAACAATGCAATATTCAGTTTTGACAGCTAGATTTTTTGTGGACATGTTCCATAAATATTGATGTTAAATATTTTCTTTTTTGTGAAGAAATGTTTGGAATGAAGTTGATGAATCCAGATGGATCTCTATTACAATCCCCAAAGAGGGCACTTTAAGTTGATGATTACTTCTATGTGTAGAAATCTTCATTTATAATTGAATCACGTGTTTATTTTTCAACAAGTTTTTAATTATTTTTATATCTTTTTTTCTGAATAGTTCAGGAAAAACCACTACAAATTAGCAATATTTTGCACTGTTATACAATTTAATGAATCAGAAACTGATGACATAGTGCTGTATTTTACTTCTTTATCTCTTTTTTTCAACCAACAATGCTTTGCTCTGATTAGGGGGTACTTGAATTAAAAAAACATTTTCACAGGGGGTACATCACTAAAAAAAAGGTTGAGAACCACTGGCATACAAAACCACATTACTATTAATGCCTGGATGACAAGAAAATAAATATTCTCTTTTACCAATATTTGAAACACGTAAACAAAGTAACCCAAATTTCCCAGTTGTGGGATCAATAAAAAAATATCTTATCTTACCTTAAACCACAGAAATTAAATACTAACCTTTTCCCTTTAGGGGACCTGTTTTTTTGTCCCCATACCGTCAGAGGTACCCTGAAGTTGACGGTGTAAACAGAGCGATTTCCCCATTAAAAGCCTACAGAAACCCACTACTACCAACCACGCAGTCTGATAGTTTATAAATCAATGATGAAATATTAACATTGCAACACATGCCAATACGGCCTTTTTAGTTTACTAAATTGCAATTTTAAATTTCCAGCGAAGTGTCGTGTTGAAAACGTCGCGGTATGATGACGCTAATGTTGACTCGTGCTTGTGACGTTATTGGTTGTAGCGGACATTTTATTCCAGCACCACTCACAGCAAAAGACGTCCGATTTAATCGCATAATTACACAGTATTCTGGACATCTGTGTTGCTGAATCTTTTGCAATTTGTTTAATTAATAATGGAGACTAAAAAGAAAAATGCTGTTGGTGGAAAGCGGCGTATTAAAGCTGCCTTTAGCAACACAAACACAGCCGGTGTTTCTTTGTTTGTTGTGAAGCTTTAATATGGAACAGAGCGGTCAAGCGAACATGTTTCTCTACCACATGTCAACCGGCAGGTTTCGGTGAGAAAATTGTGGTAATAAGTCGGCTCTTACTGTAAACATGAGCGGAACTTGTGTCGTTCTTCCTGCAGCTGTCAAAGAGGTAGCTGCGACTTTCTTGGCTCCTCCATGGCTTCCCTCAGAGACACTGGCGGTCAACACACCCCTCCGACTTCCCGGTATGACTTTATAATCTCACTTAAAAACTAGTAACACAATAGGCAGATAAGGGATTTTCCATAATTATTCTAGTTAATGTGTCTATAAAATCTGAATCGCTCCCACTGCCCTCGTCTTTTTTTTTTCTTCTAGTCCAGGGGTGCCCATTACTAATTACAGAGTCTCGGAAAACTGGCGTGCACAAGCGATCCCTCAGAAAGGTGGCGTGCACATCACTTGTGCACGCCAGCTTTCCGAGACTCTTATTTTGTTAGCGCAGGCAGCATGAAGCAGGGCTTTTATTGTGAAGATAAGAAATGTGCAGTCTGCCTTTAGAGTTTTGACGGAAGGGACGGCGCGAAAGTCTGTTGAAATAAAAAGTGTTTCTCGCCTTCCTCTCTGTCATTTTTTCATAATAATGAACTGGCAGCAGCCAGCGTCATCTCACAAGACCCTCGGGTGCCGTGAATGTCAATCAAGCAAGCTACGGAATTTGCCGCCAATGTTTTTCTTGTAAAGTGTATGGAAGCTGGATGAATTAGATGCCAAAAACCAACCACTTTCATGTGGTATTGTACAGAAAGGACAACTTTTTTTCTCCTCCATTTGAAAATGTGGGCGTTATCATCATTACTGTCTGATTCCAATCAATGCAAGTCATCAGAATCAGGTAATACACCAACTTATATTCTTGTCTTCGTGAAAGAAAGACATCTATATGTGTTACACATGCTTGTATTATCATTAAACACATTTAACTTGTTTACAAAAATGTCTCTTTCATAAATAAATACATATAAATGATATATATAAATGAGGTAGATCCCCTCGAGTTGGTCAATTGAAAAGTAGCTCGCCTGCAGAAAAAGTGTGAGCGCCCCTGTCCTAGTCCTTCACTCTCACTATCCTCATCCACGAATCTTTCATCCTCGCTCAAATAATGGGGAAATCGTCGCATTCTCGGTCCGAATCGCGTTTGCTACTGGTGGCCATGATTGTAAACAATGTGAGGATGTGAGGAGCCCTACAACCCATGACGTCACGCGCACATCGTCTGCTACTTCCGGTACAGGCAAGGCTTTTTTAATAGCGACCAAAAGTTGCGAACTTTATCGTCAATGTTCTCTACTAAATCCTTTCAGCAAAAATATGGCAATATGGCGAAATGATCAAGTATGACACATAGAATGGACCTGCTATCCCCGTTTGAATACAAAAATCTAATTTCAGGAGGCCTTTACTGTACAGTAAGTACGCATTGCCAGAACACACACACACACACACACACACACACACAAACAAAGCTCTGCAACATAGATCACGTTGCATATTTAGCTGGTTTGGTGATGTTCATGTCCTTGGCATTAGTAGAGTGTGCACACAGTCTGTTAATCAAACGACGAACTGGATTCATTTGAATAAAAGATGTCGTTTTTATGGTAATGAGGGTCTGAATTTGAGTGAGCTCTGTGCAAAGATATCTGCAGGCGGGCGGGAGCAGAACATCTCCGCACTCGCTTCCCTTCTCCCTGTCACTTTCCATCTTTATCTCGCTGCCGCTCACTGTCTCTGCTTCGCTTCTTCCAGCCTTTTCCTTCGCTTATTCACTCGCCTGACTCTCGCTCCCCCAGCCCTCACCCGCTTTTTTTTTTGTCCGTCCTCCCCTACCGTTTTGAGAGCTCTCTCGATATCGATGCCTTGGCTCCAAGGTACAGCAGGATTGGCGAGGCAGTCTCCGGCGCTGCCCCGGCGGGAGACGTCCACGCGTTGGCGCCGCAGGTACCGGAAGGCCTCCGCTATCACGATGATGGCATCGTGGGTCAGCGCTGAAGTGTACTGCAAAAAAAAAAAAAAAAAAACATTTAGCAAAACCGCATTATTGCTTTTGTGCGTCCTCTCTGGATCGCCTTTTCACGCAACTGAAATAGCAGCACACAAAACAGCTGTGGTGATTTTTTTGACTCAGCTACCAACTAAACTCGTAGGACTTTGCTTCGCTCAGGCGGCTTCCAACTAAAGGAACTTGGCACTTGATGTAAAAAAGAGGAACCGGAGCAGCGTGATATAGCTGGCCTCTTTGGCGCATTACTCATCTCTCTATTCAGGATTTGGTGACAACTTTTCCTCCTTCTAAAGAGCTTTTAGTTGGATCAGTACAAAAAAGTAATGACCCTATGATTAGTAGAACATAGATCAAATTAAGGGCAGATGCGGCCTGTTAAGCTTTTCAATCCGGCCTGCTGGACATCCATCTTCTTCCGCTTATTTGAGGTCAGGTCACGGGGGCAGCAGCCTAAGCAGGGAAGCCCAGACTTCCCTCTCCCCAGCCACTTCGTCTAGCTCTTCTCTGTGGATCCCGAGGCATTCTCAGGCCAGCCGGGAGACATAGTCTTCCCAACGTGTCCTGGGTCTTCCCCGTGGCCTCCTACAGGTCGGACGTGCCCTAAACACCTCCTTAGGGAGGCGCTCGAGTGGCATCCTAACCAGCTGCCCGAACCACCTCATCTGGCTCCTCCTAATTTTGGTACCGGTACCAAAATTTTGGTATCGGGACAAGACTGGTATGGTATTTTGTTTCCTGTCCTGTGCCCTAACTTTGTATTGTTCACTTCCTGGTGCTGTGCACAGGCGTCCACACCAACTACCTGACACACCTGCACCCGGTTGGCAATCAGTCTCCTATTTTAGTCCGGCGCTGTCTTCCTGACATGGTCGGTTCATTGTTATGCACTGCTCTGCTTCGCAGGTTTAGACTTAGACTTCCTTTATTCCCATTCAGATTTGAACTTTACAGCGCAGATAAGAACGACATTTTGTTGCATTTGCTCGTTGTAGTGCAGGATAAAAGAGCAATAAGGTGCAGATGTAAATAAATAGATTACTGTACGGATAAATACATTGCACTTTTGCATATGCATCCACGTTTATGGATGTATGTTATATAGTCTTTATAGTCCAGCGAGGGGGAGGGGGGTGGGACTGAGGGGATTATTATGATGCGTTCAAGAGTCTTACGGCCTGAAGTAAGAAGCTGTTAAGGAACCTGGAGGTTCTGCTACGGAGGCTGCGGAAGCACTGGTCAGGCAGCGGCTTTTTCTTTGTTGTATGTTTGCCTTAAACAAAAGAAGTTCCATGTCTTGTGCATTTATTAGTTGCACTTGCCTTCTTTTGTTTCTTTTTACTACTCCCAGTTGTGTGTTTCTCCACTCCTTTATAAGTATATTTTATTTTGATGATTAAAGAATATTAGTTTACCCACCTTCTGCTTGTCGTCTGCTGCATCTTATATCCACTTTGTTAAAGCCTCCACTATGTTCGTAGCGTTTTATGTGGGGTTTTTTTGTGAAAAAAAACAAAACAAATTTATAATAGTTTCCAAATATTTTTAAATATTTTTAAATTGAGCTTGGGTCACAAGCAGTTAGCACGTGTGAAACAGGATGGGTTTTTTGTGTGCGAGATAATGTGTGCATAGGGTTGGAATTGGGGGTTAAATCACCAAAAATGTTTCGCGGGCGAGGCCACTGCTGCTGCCCACTGCTCCCCTCACCTCCCAGGGGGTGATCAAGGGTGATGGGTCAAATGTGGGGAAATAATTACACCATACCTAGTGTGTGTGTAACAATCACTGGTACATTTTTGTGCTCTGTTTGTGTAAAAATGTTTGTTTGCGTGAGTTTGAAAGAGTGTGCTTATGTCCATTTTGTGTTGAGCAGGTAAAAAAAAATGTTAATCAAACATAGATTTGAATGAAGCTAAGCATCTAGTCAAAATTTTTAAGCATTAAATACTCTAAAATTGTCCAAAATTAAAGATTTAAAAAAAATAGTCTATCTACGATTTACTGCGATTAATTACGAGTTAACTACAGACAAGACAATTAATTGTGATTAAATATGTCAACCATTTGACAAGACTAGTCCTAATCACTTTGAAATGTATCCATTCATTTTGTTTTAGGGTTTTTTTTTTCTCTCTTTCTCTCTTCGCTTTTTTCAACTCCATTTACTCTGCTATAGTCACTGTAAGTCCAGATGCAAACAGTTTTATTTACACCTTTATCAATTTACCCAACCCTAAACCTAGTCTAACCCTAACCCAAACCCTGACTCTAACACTAGCACTAACCCCAACCCTAACCTTAACCCTAACCCCACCCCAACCCTTAGCCCTGAACCTAATCAACTCTCGATCTTTATGCCTAACCCTAATCTTAACCCCAACCCTAACCTTAACCCTAACCCCAACTCTTAGCCCTAACCCTAACCAACTCTCGTCCTTTATGCCTAACTTTAACCAACTGTTTTTCTTTATGCCTAACACTAACCCTGACTCTAACACTAACACTAACCCCAACCCCAACCCTAACCTTAACCCTAACCCCACCCCAACCCTTAGCCCTGACCCTAATCAACTCTCGATCTTTATGCCTAACCCTAATCTTAACCCCAACCCTAACCTTAACCCTAACCCCAACTCTTAGCCCTAACCCTAACCAACTCTCGTTCTTATGCCTAACATTAACCAACTCTTTTTCTTTATGCCTAACCCAAACCCTGACTCTAACACTAACACTAACCCCAACCCTAACCTTAACCCTAACCCCACCCCAACCCTTAGCCCTGACCCTTATCAACTCTCGACCTTTATGCCTAACCCTAATCTTAACCCCAACCCTAACCCTAACCCTAACCCAACTCTTAGCCCTGACCCTAACCAACTCTCGTTCTTTATGCCTAACCCTAACCAACTCTATTTCTTTATGCCTAACCCTAACCAACTCTCGTTCTTATGCCTAACCTTAACCGACTCTTTTTCTTTATGCCTAACCCAAACCCTAACTCTAACACTAACACTAACACCAACCCCAACCCGAACCCAACCCTTAGCCCTGACCCTAATCAACTCTCGATCTTTATGCCTAACCATAATCTTAACCCCAACCCTAAACTTAACCCCAACCCCAACTCTTAGCCCTAACCCTAACCAACTCTCGTCCTTTATGCCTAACCTTAATCTTAACCCCAACCCTAACCCCAACTTTTAGCCCTAACCCTAACCAACTCTCGTTCTTTATGCCTAACCTTAATCTTAACCCCAACCCTAACCTTAACCCTAACCCCAACTCTTAGCCCTAACCCTAACCAACTCTCGTCCTTTATGCCTAACTTTAACCAACTGTTTTTCTTTATGCCTAACACTAACCCTGACTCTAACACTAACACTAACCCCAACCCCAACCCTAACCTTAACCCTAACCCCACCCCAACCCTTAGCCCTGACCCTAATCAACTCTCGATCTTTATGCCTAACCCTAATCTTAACCCCAACCCTAACCTTAACCCTAACCCCAACTCTTAGCCCTAACCCTAACCAACTCTCGTTCTTATGCCTAACATTAACCGACTCTTTTTCTTTATGCCTAACCCAAACCCTGACTCTAACACTAACCCCAACCCCAACCCTAACCTTAACCCTAACCCCACCTCAACCCTTAGCCCTAACCCTAATCAACTCTCGATCTTTATGCCTAACCCTAATCTTAACCCCAACCCTAACCTTAACCCTAACCCCAACTCTTAGCCCTAACCCTAACCAACTCTCGTTCTTATGCCTAACATTAACCAACTCTTTTTCTTTATGCCTAACCCAAACCCTGACTCTAACACTAACACTAACCCCAACCCTAACCTTAACCCTAACCCCACCCCAACCCTTAGCCCTGACCCTTATCAACTCTCGACCTTTATGCCTAACCCTAATCTTAACCCCAACCCTAACCCTAACCCTAACCCAACTCTTAGCCCTGACCCTAACCAACTCTCGTTCTTTATGCCTAACCCTAACCAACTCTATTTCTTTATGCCTAACCCTAACCAACTCTCGTTCTTATGCCTAACCTTAACCGACTCTTTTTCTTTATGCCTAACCCAAACCCTAACTCTAACACTAACACTAACACCAACCCCAACCCGAACCCAACCCTTAGCCCTGACCCTAATCAACTCTCGATCTTTATGCCTAACCATAATCTTAACCCCAACCCTAAACTTAACCCCAACCCCAACTCTTAGCCCTAACCCTAACCAACTCTCGTCCTTTATGCCTAACCTTAATCTTAACCCCAACCCTAACCCCAACTTTTAGCCCTAACCCTAACCAACTCTCGTTCTTTATGCCTAACCTTAATCTTAACCCCAACCCTAAACTTAACCCCAACCCCAACTCTTAGCCCTAAACCTAACTCTAACCCTATCCCAGCCCCAACCCCTAACCCTAACCCCAACCCCAACCCCAACCCAAACACGCTTGTTCTTCTCAGGGTAGTGGGGGTTGGGGGGCTGGAACCTATCCCAGCTGCACTTGATCGGAAGGCGTCGTACACCCTGGACAAGTCACCACCTCATGGCAACACAGATAGACAGACAAGCCTTAACTGGTTCTAAATCATTTGAGATTGTGTCAGTGTCTCTTGAGTCCCTGGTGACCAAACCGGTAGACTGCTGGTTCGACTCCAGAGTCTGCTAAATCCTATCAAGGTGTCCTTGAGGAAGACTTTGAGTGCCTAGTTGTTCATGACGCCGATGGCGCATCTCGGGACACATTAGAAGGGCTTTGAGTACCCTGAAGTCAGAAGAGTAGTACATAAGAACAGCACATTTATCTCAGCAATTCAATTAGACGGATTTGATTAGAACTTTTCTTGTGGACATCACCTCTTTCAAACTTTTAGTCCCTCATTTGCATAAGCCCAGTGCATCAATGCGGGGTTTTTTTATCTCCCTTTTAACACAGTCTGACCTTTTCACCAGCGACGGCTTGGCCAACTTGTTTTTTTTGGACCACTGCAGCATGACCAAATCTAATTAAATGCCATTCAAAATCCATTTCTTTCTTGATCATTGTTTAATTAGATGTAAATTGAAGCCGAGATATAACCTTGCCTTGCGCCGCCTATCGATATATTGATTGTTGGGCAGCGGTGCAAAGTTTGTTGGAAGTGGAGAGTGGGATGAAGGCAGCATGACAAAGGCAAACAGGGGATGGGAGCAGAGAGGGGGGGGAAGCGATGGAGATAACTTCAGAGGAAACGATCATCTTACTTTGCATGCACAGTGAAAGGCCTTGCAATCAAAGTACCTTCAGAGGAGCGTTCCGGGCTTCTGGGAATTCTCTTTCATCTAGCCGCTCCCAGCGCTGCATAAACTGCTGCACAATGGGGTTCTCGGGGTTGACTATCTGAAACCCTGAAATGTTGGCTCCTCCGGCAAAGACTTTGTCCAAACTTACATTAGAAAATCCCTGAGACGAGACAGAGGGGGAAATGGGGTTAGTGAAAACTTGTGTAACTCGCATTTCTTTGAGGTTTTTTTTCTTTCTTTTTTTTAATAAAGCCTGAGGCGAAACACTACAAAAAATATTAGCTGTATTTTGGCAGTGAGCAACGTGCATTTTTATTAAGAACATCGTGCCGCAGGCTGGGTGACGGCAACATGTGTTTGCTATTACACTCAAGCAAATGTTTCCCTTTAAAGTTTGCGGTGCAACCTGAAGTCGGATAAACAACTTCCCAGTGGACACTTAACTTAATGGTATGTGTTGGAATATTTTAAATGCCATCCATCCATTTTCTGCCGCTTGTCGGGCGGAAGGCGGTGTACACCCTGGACAAGTGGCCACCTCATCGCAGGGCCAACACAGATAGACAGACAACATTCACACTCACATTCACACACTAGGGCCAATTTAGTGTTGCCAATCAACCTATCCCCAGGTGCATGTTTTTTAAATTAATTTGCATCTCATCCATTGGATCACACTCCTCAGCCTTCCCGGTAAGGTTTATTCAGGTGTACTGGAGAGGAGGCTACGTCGGATAGTCGAACCTCGGATTCAGGAGGAACAGTGTGGTTTTCGCCCTGGTCGTGGAACTGTGGACCAGCTCTATACTCTCGGCAGGGTTCTTGAGGGTGCATGGGAGTTTGCCCAACCAGTCTACATGTGCTTTGTGGACTTGGAGAAGGCATTCGACCGTGTCCCTCGGGAAGTCCTGTGGGGAGTGCTCAGAGAGTATGGGGTATCGGACTGTCTTATTGTGGCGGTCCGCTCCCTGTATGATCAGTGTCAGAGCTTGGTCCGCATTGCCGGCAGTAAGTCGGACAAATTTCCAGTGAGGGAAGGCTGTCCTTTGTCACCGATTCTGTTCATAACTTTTATGGACAGAATTTCTAGGCGCAGTCAAGGCGTTGAGGGGTTCCGGTTTGGTGACCGCAGGATTAGGTCTCTGCTTTTTGCAGATGATGTGGTCCTGATGGCTTCATCTGACCGGGATCTTCAGCTCTTACTGGATCGGTTCGCAGCCGAGTGTGAAGCGACCGGAATGAGAATCAGCACCTCCAAATCCGAGTCCATGGTTCTCGCCCGGAAAAGGGTGGAATGCCATCTCCGGGTTGGGGAGGAGACCCTGCCCCAAGTGGAGGAGTTCAACTACCTAGGAGTCTTGTTCACGAGTGAGGGAAGAGTGGATCGTGAGATCGACAGGCGGATCGGTGCGGCGTCTTCAGTAATGCGGACGTTGTACCGATCCGTTGTGGTGAAGAAGGAGCTGAGCCGGAAGGCAAAGCTCTCAATTTACCGGTCGATCTACGTTCCCATCCTCACCTATGGTCATGAGCTTTGGGTCATGACCGAAAGGATAAGATCACGGGTACAAGCGGCCGAAATGAGTTTCCTCCGCCGTGTGGCGGGGCTCTCCCTTAGAGATAGGGTGAGAAGCTCTGCCATCCGGGAGGAACTCAAAGTGAAGCCGCTGCTCCTTCACATCGAGAGGAGCCAGATGAGGTGGTTCGGGCATCTGGTCAGGATGCCACCCGAACGCCTCCCTAGGGAGGTGTTTAGGGCACGTCCAACCGGTAGGAGGCAACGGGGAAGACCCAGGACACGTTGGGAAGACTATGTCTCCCAGCTGGCCTGGGAACGCCTCGGGATCCCCCGGGAAGAGCTAGACGAAGTGGCTGGGGAGAGGGAAGTCTGGGTTTCCCTGCTTAGGCTGTTGCCCCCGCGACCCGACCTCGGATAAGCGGAAGATGATGGATGGATGGATGGATGGATGCATCTCATCCATCTCTATAAATCACTCCACTATTTAGTTATCAGAATTGTATTCATTGTTTGGCAACACTATAGTATGAGGAACACATATTCACCATTAATTAGTTGCTTATAAAATTAGTAACATATTGGCTCTTAATTAGTCATTATGAAGTACTTATTAATGCCTTATTCTGCATGGCCTTATTATACAACCAGTAAGCCATTAACTAAGAGTCTTCCCTCAAAAACCTCAGAATTATTGCTGATTAGTAACCCTAACCCTTATATGTTCCTCTAGTGCAGGGGTCGGGAACCTTTTTGGCTGCGAGAGCTAAGAATCCAAATATTTTATAATGTACTTCCGTAAGAGCCATAAAACATTTTTTAACACTGAACACAAACGTGTGCATTTTTAGGTAAGACCAACATTTCTAGAGTATAACAGGCCTCTTATTCTTTGTAATAACATTGTTATTCTGAAGCTAACTGTGGAGGGGGCGTGGCCTGCAGGCCTGCAGCGAAGCAGGGGTGTTGCCAGGACCAGCCTTGAAATCAGCAAAAAGTGCGTGGATGGCCCACCTGGGCCTTGTTATTTCATTCCCTGTCGCTCTGTTTAGAAGCAGCAGCCAGGAGTAGAAACGGGGTTGGAGCTGGAGCTAGAGCACGAGCGAGAACGAAAGAAAAAGACAATTGCTGGAAACCAACTGAGAGACTTATTTGAAAAATAAAAAAAATATTGTAACCCTGAAACAGGCTGTCATGTCGGTGCTTGGTGGTCTGAAGAACCCCCAGGAGAGCAAGCCCTAAACTAAAGCTAACTGTGGAGGGGGCGTGGCCTGGGGACCTGCAGCGAAGCAAGGGTGTTTCCAGGACCTGCCTCGAAATCAGCGAAAGGTGCGTAGATGGCCCACCTGGGCCTTGTTATTTCATTCCCGGTCGCTCTGTTTAGAAGCAGCAGCCAGGAGTAGAAACGGGGTTGGAGCTGGAGCCAGAGCACGAGCGAGAACGAAAGAAAAAGACAATTGCTGGAAACCAACTGATAGACTTATTTGAAAAAATAAAAAAAATATTGTAACCTTGAAACAGGCTCTCATGTCGGTGCTTGGTGGTCTGAAGAACCCCCAGGGGAGCAAGCCCTAAACTAACCCATAATAAATAAATCACTTCTTACCCTTAATGCAACTTCTTAAACAAGTGCGGTAGAAAAAAGACGGATGGATTCTAATGCATGAGCATGTTTTCTATTTTGATCGTTATTTTAACACTTTAATTACAAGTGGAATTATTCATTACTTATCGTGTTAAGCAGTGTCACCTCAGATTTATCAGAGAGCCAGATGCAGTCATCGAAAGAGCCACATCTGGCTCTAGAGCCATAGGTTCCCTACCCCTGCCCTAGTGTCCAGATAAATGTAAATTAAGTCTTTGTTACTTAAATTAGCAAATAATTAATGGGGAATATGTTCTTATACTAAAGTGTTACCAATTGTTTATTTATGTATGGGGAACACATATTCACCATTAATTAGTTGCTTGTAAAATTAGTAACATACGGCTTATTAGTGATTCCTAGAGCCCAAAAAAAGTCTGCGGGCTATAGAGCGTTTTCCGTTCGGGCTCCAGTACTCTGGAATACCCTCCCGGTAACAGTTCGAGATGCTACCTCAGTAGAAGCATTTAAGTCTCACCTTAAAACTCATCTGTATACTTTAGCCTTTAAATAGACCTCCTTTTTAGACCAGTTGATCTGCCGCTTCTTTTCTTTCCCCTATGTCCCCCCCTCCCTTGTGGAGGGGGTCCGGTCCGATAACCATGGATGAAATACTGGCTGTCCAGAGTCGAGACCCATGATGGACCGCTCGTCGGGACCCAGGATGGACCGCTCGCCTGTATCGGTTGGGGACATCTCTACGCTGCTGACCCGCCTCCGCTTGAGATGGTCTCCTGTGGACGGGACTCTCGCTGCTGTCTTGGATCCGCTTGAACTGAACTCTCGCGGCTGTGTTGGAGCCAGTATGGATTGAACTTTCACAGTATCATGTTAGACCCGCTCGACATCCATTGCTTTCGGTCCCCTAGAGGAGGAGGGGGGGGGGGGGAGTTCCCCACATCTGAGGTCCTCTCCAAGGTTTCTCATAGTCAGCATTGTCACTGGCGTCCCACTGGATGTGAATTCTCCCTGCCCACTGGGTGTGAGTTTTCCTTGCCCTTTTGTGGGTTCTTCCGAGGATGTTGTAGTCATAATGATTTGTGCAGTCCTTTGAGACATTTGTGATTTGGGGCTATATAAATAAACATTGATTGATTGATTGATTGATGTGTTTCATCATTGATTAGTTACTCCTATTTATTTATTTACTCATGTATGCAACAATAAATTGGCCCTAGTGTGTGGATTTGAGTGTGAATGTTATTTGTCTATCTGTGTTGGCCACATGGAGAAAAAAATCTACTCCCAAGTGGGCCGGACTGGTAACATCACGGCACGATAATTTAAAAATGAAGACAACTTTACAGCAGTGTTAATTTTGTTGACGAAAAATGTCCGTCATAGTTATCGTCAACAACCTTTTTTTTTGGACTAAAACAAGACAATAACTAAATAAAAAATAATTTACGCGGACTAAGACGATGACGAGTTGTATTGACGAATAAAAACGAGACAAAAATGTCTGCCAGAGACGAGATCCAATCGGAAGTCATTTGGTTAGGAAGAGGCGGGAGGAGTTGGGAAGAGAACCAATCAGAGCGACGTGGTAAGGAAGTTACGTAAACGTAGTTTGCGTTTGAGACTGACTGCAGAAGACAACATGTCAACGCCGGGGAGGAAGAGGAGAGAGGACATATGGGGACATTTTATATTTGACGTCAAAGATGACAAGACGCAGTGTAAGAAATTACGGGGAAAAACACAACAAACTTGAAGCGACATTTACAGTCCAATCACCCCGAAATCCACACACAAGTAAGCATTTTCCACAACATACAACTCACTCGACGTTATCCCGTTTATTACACGGCTTACTCGTGAAATACTAAACTTGAGACATGATTTTCATCAAAATACGACTTGTATCGGTGATTTTTCCACTGTTTTGCTTTGACTTTCAGAAATTGAAGGGAAAGTTTACATATTACCCTTTAGTCGACTAAATCTACTGTAGTTTTCATCGACTGTAATCTTATGATATTTCGTCAACTAAAACTAGACTAAAACTAAAACAATTTAAATAACTAAATTATGACTAAAACTAAATTACATTTTAGTTAAAAGACTATGACGAAAACTAAATCAAATTTTGCTGTCAAAATTAACACTGCTTCACAAACGTAGAACAAGCACATTCTGAAAATGTACAAATTATTATGTTGTTGTTTTTTTTACACTTACATGTTGCGTTTAATAGTATTAAATCTGTTTTCGTCTACGCTGTTTATACTTTCTGAATAAATTGTGTGATTATGTTCATCAGTCAACTCATTGGTGTTAATTTACAATCTATCAAGATAAAAAAATAATATCAAAATACATTTTTTTGTTGAAATAAAGATAAATACTGTATTTAAATATCTGCTTGACTTATTATTTCAAAACAAATAATCCAATTGACAATAGATTTTTTGGTTACATTTTACCATAAAATCCACTTTGGTATTTCTTTATTCCACATACAGTAATACACTAAAACATTAAAACAAACAAACAAAAAAAATTAAAACAAAAAGATTTTACAGTAAAAAAAACAACAACACAAAAACGGCAGCTCTAAAACCGCTAAAAAAGGGGTATTGTTTTTCCATGTATTACATTTTTTTATATGCTGTAAAAAAACAAAACACTGCTTTTACTGTAAAATTTTGGTGACTGAGCTGCCAGTTTTCAAAGTAACAGTTTTATATATTTTTTACAGCTTATGTAAAAAAATTATATATATGTATATATATATATATATATGTATATATATATATATATATATATATATGTATATATATATATACACATATATATATACATATTTATATATATATATATATACATATATATATATATATATATATATGATATATACACATACATACATACATATACATATTTATATATATATATACATACATACATATATATACATATATACATACATACATACATATATATATATATACATATATACATACATATATATATATATATATATATATATATATATATATATATATATATATATATATATATATACATATATATATTTACAGATTGTTTGTCAATAGAAAAATGGGCCCTAGTGTGTGAATGTGAGTGTGAATGTTGTCTATCTGTGTTGGCCCTGTGATGAGGTGGCGACTTGTCCAGAAGGGACAAGCGGTAGGAAATGGATGGATGGATGTATTTATTTACTGTTGTGTTGCAATTTGAGCACAAACAAATGTGTGCTATGATACAAAAAGGGCCGGGAATAATTATAAAAGCTCTGCTTCCTCCTACTTCCGTTCGGACATGTTGTAATGAGAAACTGGACATATGTGATGTATTATATTGTAAATGTGTGCATGTTCGAAATAAACCAGAGGTGTCAAACTTACAGCCCGGTCAGGGCAGATCAGGCCCGCAAACAGGTCTTATCTGGCCCAGCGGGATGAGTTTGCTAAGTGTAAAAATGAGCCAACATTTTTGAAAGAAAGAAACTGTTGTTCTAAATGTGTCCACTAGATGTCACAATAGCAATTATTTGTATATTTGTAGGTGATGTAAAAAAAAATAAACCACATGATGTTAGTGCACCAGTCAAGGAAAATGAGCAAATGACTTAAATAGCATCCTGTAATTTTCATCCATGCATTTTCTACGGCTTGTCCCTGGCGGGGGGGTACTGGAGACTATCTCAGTGATATTTGGGCGGAAGGCGGTCTACACTCAGGACAAGTCGCCACCTCATCACAGGGCCAACACAGATAGACAACATTCACACACTTGGGCCCATTTTTGTATTTTAGTACAAACAACCTATATATATATATATATATATATATATATATATATATATATATATATATATATATATATATGTGTCTTGATTGGATTATCCAGAGAATAGTGCTCGATACCGTGGTAGAGCGCAATATGTATGTGTGGAAAAAATCACGACTACTTCATCTCTACAGAACTGTTTCATGAGTGAGGGGTTCCTTCAATCATCAAGAGATTTATATATATATATAAAATAGATTAACAATATTTTTTTAAATAAGCTGTAAAAATATATAATAATGTTATTTTGAAAACTTGCAGTTCTGTCACCAAAATTTTACAGTAAAAGCAGTGTTGTTGTTTTTTACAGCATATAAAAAAATGGAATACATGGAAAAACAATACCACTCTTTTAGCGGTATTAGAGCCAATGTTTTTTTGTTTTTTTTTTACTGTAAAACGTGTTGTTTTAATGTTTTGTTTTTTAATGTTTTAGTGTCTTACTGTATATGGAATAATGAAGTACCTAAGTAGATTTTACAGTAAAAAACTAAGTTGGCGGAATATAACCGTAAAATCTATCGTCAATTTTTACAGTCTACAATTGGATTATTTGTTTTGAAATAATATGTTTCGCAGATAATTAAATACATTGTTTATCTATAATATTATGTTGAGGGTCAATTTGACCCATTTCAGTTTTTGTGTTTATCAAAGTACTGGTTATCCTTTCTTTTTCTTGCTGAAATTTGGTGACTTTTCCTCATCTAGGGTCGTGAACTGGTGTGTAAAATCTGGACACTTTGTTGTGTAGTGGAATGTCTTGCAAAGTTTGTATACAAAGATGATGTTGTGGGTCATTTTGACCCAGACACTTTAATGTGGGTAAATAGCCAAAATAAACAAGTCTCTTTGATGTACTTTTTACTTTGATGTACAATTGTTTGTATTTTGATTGCCTCTGAGACCCAGAGCCAGGTGTGTGAAGAGAGGGAACTTTCTCACACTTGTCCTTGTCACTGTTCTCATGTCATCTCTTTGACAAACTCACCAAAAATGAGCTCCAGAAGGATGACATCTGGGGAGACAAGGACAAGTTCCCTCTCTTCACACACCTGGCTCTGGGTCTCAGAGACAATCAAAATACAAACAATTGTACATCAAAGTAAAAATTACATCAAGGAGACATGTTTATTTTTGGATCTGAACAGGTATTTACCCACATTAAAGGGCCTGGGTCAAAATGACCCGCAACATCATCTTTTTATACGAACTTTGCACAAACATTCCACTACACAACAAAGTGTCCAGATTTACATACCAGTTCATGACCCTAGATGAGGAAAAGTCACCAGATTTCAGCAAGAAAAAGAAAGGATAACCATTACTTTGATCAACACAAAAACTGAAATGGGTCAAATTGACCCTTAACATAATACAATTGGAATAAAAAATGTATTTTATGTCACTTTTCTAAACGTTTATATAACCTAAAATAAAATTGTTATTGGTTTAACCTGTTTTCTTGACTGTTTTGAGTGCCTTTTACACAGTGCGGGTCAAAACGACCCGCAACACAATCACTGTCATTTTTTCCAACATAATACAAGGGGTTAACAAAAAATATTGATTTTAATATTTTTTTTATCTACATAGATTGAAAATAAACACCAATACGTTGACTGATAAACATAATCACACAATTTATTCAGAAAGTATAAATAATGTCGACGAAAACAGATGGTATACTATTGAACTGTGCTGAAAATTTTTATTTTCTTGAAGGAACTTTCCTGAAGGAATACATAAAGTACTATTTAATCCATCTAAATGCAACATGTAAGTGTAAAAAAAAACAAAAAACATAATGAATTGTACATTTTCAGAATGTGCTTGTTCTATTTTTAAACAAAAGAACAATCTGAAGTTGCCTTTATTTTTAAGTTATCGTGCCATGATGTTACCAGTCCGGCCCACTTGGGAGTAGATTTTTTTTCTCCATGTGGCCCCCGATCTGAAATGAGTTTGACACCCCGGAACTAAACAAACACCATAAACATACTTTAAGCATCTCAAGTAACCACCTTGAAATCCTGCTGTCATAATTTGGTTTCCGAGGCAAAATGATGTTGTTTTTGTGTTTGCAGGATTGAATGTGTATTCTGCATGGAAAAAGTAGTGTGGGATCACTAAAACACATTCTCTTCTCCGAGTGAGTGGGCTGCAGGCAAATGGCCGTCCTCCACAGGCCAGTGCCAGTGTTTACTGCTAGTTTCTATTGCCGGAAGGGCTTTTATTTTGTATTGAACATTCCCACTTATAAGGACATACACAACGGTGTCTTGCGGCCAGATTGCTATTGATACGCCATTGCAAAACAAGTGTTTGGCCTTTTAACGTAAATGTCTAATTAGTTTTGGGTGGATCCTGGTTCTACCTGCAATTGTTACTTACAAGGTTAGACAGAATGTAGTGGTAGCCGCGGCTGTTCTTCTCCAGGGCCACCACCTATGGAGGAAAAAAAATATCGGTTTAGTCAGCCATCCATGAACGTTTCAGAATGCAGTGGCATAAACCAGTGGTTTATGCAACCTTTTTTCAGTGAACATTTTTTTTTAATTCAAGTACCCCCTAATCAGAGCAAAGCATTTTTGGTTGAAAAACAAAGAGATAAAGAAGTCAAATACAGCACTATGTCATCAGTTTCTGATTTATTCAATTGTGTAGTGGTCTTTCTTGAACTATTTGGAGAAAAAGATGGAAAAATAACTAAAAACTTGTTGAAAAATAAACAAGTGATTCAATTATAAATAAAGATTTCTAGAAGTACTGTATTCTTCGGACTATAAGTCACAGTTTTTTTCATAGTTTGGCCAGGGGTGCGACTTATACTCATGAGCGACTTATGTGTGAACACATTACCGTAAAATCCATCCATCCATCCATCATCTTCCGCTTATCCGAGGTCGGGTCGCGGGGGCAACAGCCCAAGCAAGGAAACCCAGACTTCCCTCTCCCCAGCTACTTCGTCCAGCTCTTCCCGGGGGATCCCGAGGCGTTCCCAGGCCAGCCGGGAGACATAGTCTTCCCAACGTGTCCTGGGTCTTCCCCGTGGCCTCTTACCGGTTGGACGTGCCCTAAACACCTCCCTAGGGAGGCGTTCGGGTGGCATCCTGACCAGATGCCCGAACCAGCTCATCTGGCTCCTCTCGATGTGAAGGAGCAGCGGCTTTACTTTGAGTTCCTCCCGGATGGCAGAGCTTCTCACCCTATCTCTAAGGGAGAGACCCGCCACACGGCGGAGGAAACTCATTTCGGCCGCTTGTACCCGTGATCTTATCCTTTCGGTCATGACCCAAAGCTCATGACCATAGGTGAGGATGGGAACGTAGATCGACCGGTAAATTGAGAGCTTTGCCTTCCGGCTCAGCTCCTTCTTCACCACAACGGATCGGTACAACGTCCGCATTACTGAAGACGCCGCACCGATCCGCCTGTCGATCTCACGAATCACTCTTCCCCCACTCGTGAACAAGACTCCTAGGTACTTGAACTCCTCCACTTGGGGAAGGGTCTCCTCCCCCACCCGGACATGGCATTCCACCCTTTTCCGGGCGAGAACCATGGACTCGGACTTGGAGGTGCTGATTCTCATTCTGGTCGCTTCACACTCGGCTGCAATTCGGAATCGATTCTCTTTTTTTTTTTAAATTGTTTTTTTGTTTTTTTTTAATCAATCCAACAAAACAATACACAACAATACCATAACAATGCAATCCAATTCCAAAATCAAACCTGACCCAGCAACACTGCAATAAACAGAGCAATTGAGAGGAGACACAAACACGACACAGAACAAACCAAAAGTAGTGAAACAAAAATGAATATTATCAACAACAGTATCAATATTAGTTATACTTTCAGCATAGCAGTGATTTAAAATCCCTCACTGACATTATCATTAGACATTTATAAAAATAAAAAAAAGATTAGCTTGACAACACACTGTGTCCAATGTTTTCACAAAGATAAAATAAGTAATATTTTTGGTTCGTTTAATAGTTAAAACTAATTTACATTATTGCAATCAGTTGATAAAACATTGTCCTTTACAATTATAAAAGCTTTGAAAAAAATATATACTACTCTGCTAGCACAGGGGTCGGGAACATTTTTGGCTAAGAGAGCCAAAAAGCCAAATATTTTAAAATATATTTCCGTAAGAGCCATATAATATTTTTTTTAACACTGAACACAACTAAACACGTGCATTTTTAAGTAAGACCAACATTTCTAGAGTATAATAGGTCTCTTATTCTTTGTAATAACATTGTTATTCTGAAGCTAACTGGAGGGGGCGTGGCCTGAGGGCCTGCATCGAACTGGGATGTGCCAGGACCGGCTTCGAAATCAGGTACAGTTGTGTGAAAGGCCCACCTGGGCCTTGTTATCTAATCACCTGTCGCTCTGTTATAAGCGGCAGCCAGGAGGAGAGACTGGGTTGGGGCTGGAAATACAATTGCTGGAAAGCAACTGAGAGACTTATTGAAGAATAAAACAATATTGTATCCCTGAAACAGGCTCTCATGTCGGTGCTTGGTGGTCCGAAGAACTCCCAGGAGGGCAAGCCCCACACTAACCAATAATAAATAAATAACTTCTTACCATTAACGCAACTTCTTGAACAGGTGCGGTAGAAAACGGATGGATTAAAAATGCATGAGAATGTTTTATATTTTCAACATTATTTTAACACAAGTGGAATTATTCATTACTTATCGTTTTAAGCAACGTCAGCTCAGATTTATCCGAGAGCCAGATGCAGTCATCAAAAGAGCCACATCTGGCTCTAGAGCCATAGGTTCCCTACCCCTGTGCTAGCATGTCAGCAGACTGGGGTACATCCTGCTGAAATCCTATGTATTGAATGAATGCAGAATCATTTTGAATCGGAAAAATATCGTTTTTGAATCGAGAATGGCGTTGAATCGAAAAAATCGATTTATTATCGAATCAAAGAATCGATATTGAATAGAGGCTTCACGGTGGGAGAGGGGTTAGTGCGTCTGCCTCACAATACGAAGGTCCTGCAGTCCTGGGTTCAAATCCAGGCTCAGGATCTTTCTGTGTGGAGTTTGCATGTTCTCCCCGTGAATGCGTGGGTTCCTTCCGGGTACTCCGGCTTCCTCCCACTTCCAAAGACATGCACCTGGGGATAGGTTGATTGGCAACACTAAATTGGCCCTAGTGTGTGAATGTGAGTGTGAATGTTGTCCGTCTATCTGTGTTGGCCCTGCGATGAGGTGGTGACTTGTCCAGGGTGTACCCCGCCTTCCACCCGATTGTAGCTGAGATAGGCGCCAGCGCCCCCCGCCACCCCAAAAGGGAATAAGCGGTAGAAATGGATGGATATTGAATAGAATCGTGGGACACCCAAAGATTTGCAGCCCTACTATCTATCCATCTATCCATCCATCCATTTTCTACCACTTATTCCCTTTCGGGGTCGCGGGGGGCGCTGGCGCCTATCTCAGCTACAATCGGGCGGAAGGCAGGGTACACCCTGGACAAGTCGCCACCTCATCGCAGGGCCAACACAGATAGACAGACAACACTCACACTCACATTCACACACTAGGGTCAATTTAGTGTTGCCAATCAACTTATCCCCAGGTGCATGTCTTTGGAAGTGGGAGGAAGCCGGAGTACCCGGAGGGAACCCACGCAGTCACGGGGAGAACATGCAAACTCCACACAGAAAGATCCCGAGCCTGGATTTGAACCCAGGACTGCAGGAACTTCGTATTGTGAGGCAGACGCACTAACCCCTCTGCCACCGTGAAGCCCTCTATCCATCTATCTCTTCAATAAGTATATTTATGAAGGACTTCTTCCGAGGATGTTGTAGTCGTAATGATTTGTGCAGTCCTTTGAGACATTTGTGATTTGGGGCTATATAAATAAACATTGATTGATTGATTGATTGACTTTTGAATTGCTGCTATTTTTAGAATATCTAAAAAAAATCTCACGTACCCCTTGGCACAACTTCAAGTACCCCCATTTGAGAACCGCTGGCATAAACGTGTGGAAATGAAGCAGCGTCCGAAGAAGTAAAGCGAAGTAGCAGTCAGCTTTAAATGAGGCGCTCCTGATAACAGGAAAGACTCCTGCTCAGCATCCTTGAATCTTTCGACTCACTTTGAAGTTACTGTGCAGGAGTCACAATGGACATAGAGGGGAGGAAAATGTTGACATTTTTAAAGCAATTTACAGTGAGACAGTGAGATGCGCGCCAGGGATGTCGCTCCGCTTTGAAAACATCACACCTTTGCAGCATAAAAGCGTTTTTCAACCCACGCAGCCTGTCTGGAAATAGTAAGTGCGGTTCTAAGCCCTTTCATCGCCATGCTACCAAATCACACCGCTCTTATCCTACATGTTCCTCCTACAGTTAATTGCTTTGTTGATCGGTCCAACAGTGAAACTTCATGTGGCTCTGACCCTATTTTTCAAAAACATGCTGGGAAAGGTATGATCATACGTTAGCTCGAATTCTGCATGGTACCATTTACTGCACAGAACCCCATTCAGCAGCCGTTCTTAAGGACAAATTTTGTTCTTAGGCCCACTTACGAAGTTTTTTCACCAATGTTTTCTTCGCAGGGATTTGTCCGTAGCTAAGAACAAAATCTACGAGTGCTCCAGAACACTCTTAGGGTGGCCTATTTGTTCTTAAAAGGGAACATTATCACCAAACCTATGCAAGCATCAATATATACCTTGATGTTGCAGAAAAAAGACCAAGTATTTTTTTAACAGATTTCCGAACTCTAAATGGGTGAATTTAGGCAAATTAAACGCCTTTCTGTTTATCGGTCTTTTAGCGATGACGTCACCGAGGTAACACACCCGCCATTTTCATTTTCACATTACAAAAACCGGGTCTCAGCTCTTGTTATTTTCCGTTTTTTCGACTATTTTTTGGAACCTTGGAGACATCATGCCTCGTCGGTGTGTTGTCGGAGGGTGTAACAACACTAACAAGGAGGGATTCAAGTTGCACCACTGGCAAGAAATCTGCCGCCAGACCCCCATTGAATGTGCCAGAGTGTCTGCACATTTTACCGGCGATGCTAAGACAGACATGGCACAGAGATGTATGGATAACCTGCAGATGCATTTCCAACGATAAAGTCAATGAAATCACAAAGGTGAGCTTTGTTGATGTTGTTGACTTATGTGCTAGTCAGACATATTTGGTCGCGGCATGACTGCCAGCTAATCGATGCTAACATGCTACGCTAATCGAAGCTAACATGCTATTTACGCTAGCTGTATGTACATTTGAAACTAGATACCCACATTTAATGCAAAACAAACACTTACCAATCGACGGATTTAAGTTGCTCCAGTGTCACAAGATGCGAAAGTCCTGATCGTTTGGTCTGCACATTTTACCGGCGATGCTAATAAGGCAGCCATGCTATGGCCCACTTCATTAGGTACACCCATGCTAAGGCCGAATAGCGTCAATAGCTATTCGCTCAATAGCTTCAATTTCTTCTTCAATTTCGTTTTCACTATCTGCCTCCATACTCCGACCATCTGTTTCAATACATGCGTAATCTGTTGAATCGCTTAAGCCGCTGTAATCCGAGTCTGAATCCGAGCTAATGTCGCTATATCTTGCTGTGGTAACCGCCATGTTGTTTGTATTGGCAGCCCTGTATGACGTCACAGGGAAATGGACAGTCGCATCGCAAATAGCGAATATCAAGAACTTTAAAGCTTTTCTTAGGGATATTCCGGGAGGTGTTAAATTTTGAAAAATACTCCGAAAAATAAAACAAGCCACTGGGAACTGATTTTTATTGTTTTTAACCCTTTTGAAATTGTGATAATGTTCCCCTTTAAAGGGGAACATTATCACCAGACCTATGCAAGCGTCAATATATACCTTGATGTTGCTGAAAAAAAGACCATATGTTTTTTAACCAATTTCCGAACTCTAAAAGGGTGAATTAGCAATTTAAATGCCTTTCAATTGTTCGCGATGACCTTTCACCCGTGATGTCACAATGGGAAGCAATCCACCATTTTCTCAAACACATTACACACACAAGTCAAATCAGCTCTGTTATTTTCAGTTTTTTCGACTGTTTTCCGTACCTCGGAGACATCATGCCTCGTCGGTGTGTTGTCGGAGGGTGTAACAACACGATCAGGGACGGATTCAAGTTGTCTTATGTGGAGTGTGCATCATTAGCACGGCATGCTAATCGATGCTAACATGGCAGAAATGGCAAGAATGTGTGGAAATCCTGCGACTCTCAAAGCAGATGCATTTCCAACGATAAAGTCAACGAAATCACAAAGGTGAGTTTTGTTGACGTTATTGACTTATGTGCTAATCAGACATATTTGCTCACGGCATGACTGCCAGCTAATCGATGCTAACATGCTATTTAGGCTAGCTGTATGTACATTTGTAGCTATATTTGCATCCAGCCTTTCCCTCCACCCACATTTAATGCCAAACAAACACATACCAATCGACAGATTTAAGGTGCTCCAGCAGTCTAAAGATGCAATCATTGGTTAGAAGGCGATCGCCGAATAGCTTCAATAGCTATTCGCTCAATAGCTTCAGTTTCGTCTTCAATTTCGTTTTCGCTATCTGCCTCCACACTCCAACCATCCGTTTCAATACATGCGTAATCTGTTGAATCGCTTAAACCACTGAAATCCGAGTCTGAATCCGAGCTAATGTCGCTATATCTTGCTATATCTTGCTGTGCTATCCGCTATGTTTGTTTGTATTGGCATCACTATGTGACATCACAGGAAAATGGACGGGTGGATTTACAGATAGCGAAAATCAGGCACTTTAAAGCCTTTTTTCGGGATATTCCATGATGGGTAAAATTTTGAAAAAAACTTTGAAAAATAAAATAAGCCACTGGGAACTGATTTTTATTGGTTTCAACCCTTCAGAAATTGTAATAATGTTCCCCTTTAAGTGTGACAAGTTCCCTTACTTCTATTGTCTAATGTTGAATTAATATCATGGATAGATGGATAGATATAGTGAAGTGAATTATATTTATATAGCGCTTTTCTCTCGTGACTCAAAGCACTTTACATTGTGAAACCCAATTTGTAAGTTACAATTTTAAACCAGTTGGGGTGGCACTGGGAGCAGGAGGGTAAAGTATCTTGCCCAGGGACACAACAGCAGTGACTAGGATGGCAGAAACGGGGATCGAACCTGGAACCCTCAAGTTGCCGGCACGGCCACTCTACCAACCGAGCTATACAACCTCTAACGATACATAGATAGATAGCTAGATTGATGGATAGCTAGATAGATAAGCTAGCTAGCTAGATAGATAGCTAGATAGATAGCTAGATAGATAGATAGATAGATAGATAGATAGATAGATAGATAGATAGATAGATAGATAGATAATAGAATGAGCAAAATATAGACATTTCAAAATACCGTGCGCGTGCACACACACACACACACACACTCACACACACATACACACACACACAACGACAATACTTTTGATGCTATTGGAAGATGCCGCAGATGGTACGCTGGGGAGGGAGCGCATATTTGATGGCCATGTAGACCTATTTGCCCCAAGTGACAAATATTCATTGGAACGCTGCAGTCCCCCCTTTCTTAAACTTACGTTTACGTGCCCTTATATGGGGAATTAAGGGTGTTTACATTTGCATATTGGGCAAATAAGAGGATGATAGACACGCACGCGCTAACCATTTGACATTCAGAAACTTAAGAACAGCAGGTGGGAACAAATTGGGCGTTTAAGAACACGTCATGAATTTTAATGGACTCCTCTTGGGAAATCACTTAGGAAGAAAGATAAGAGGAAACATTAGGAACTTATTGCTGTACCATGAATTGATTTACGTGGACCCCGACTTAAACAAGTTGAAAAACTTATTCGGGTGTTACCATTTAGTGGTCAATTGTACGGAATATGTACTGAACTGTGCAATCTACTAATAAAATGTTCAATCAATCAAACGGGGCCCTCTGTTTGGAACCATGTCTGTTTTATTCTGCAGCCACAGCAATGTGTGTTTATAGCAAAATACGCATGTTTAAATTCTCTGTCCTTGTCTTTAAGCTAGACGTAAACAAAGGAAATAGGACTGAAGCAGTACATAGCTAATGAATTACACATCCAGGAACTGGAGATGATGAAACCAAAGTTTCAGTTTGCAGCTATACTCTATTATGTGTGGGAAGACTTTCAAAAGGGCTATTTTTGTCCCCTTTATGAGGTCACTGATGTTGGCCTGCTGGCTTACATGCACTCTTCTCATTGATGTTTCAAGTTCTTCCTCACCAAACTCATCCAAGCATGTCTTGCTTTGTTCACTTGAACACTTTCAGGCTATGTTCACGCTGCAGGGTCAGATGTCCAATTCCATTTTTTTTTTGTCAAATCCGATCTTTTTAGCGTAAATTATACATACAGCAATGTTAATATTCGGTTACATGTCCATCCATCCATCATCTTCCGCTTATCCGAGGTCGGGTCACGGGGGCAACAGCCTAAGCAGGGAAACCCAGACTTCCCTCTCCCCAGCCACTTCGTCTCTTTGTTTCCAGGGGATACCGAGGCCTTCCCAGGCCAGCCGGGAGACATAGTCTTCCCAACGTGTCTTGGGTCTTCCCCGTGGCCTCCTACCAGCTGGACGTGCCCTAAATACCTCCCTAGGGAGGCGTTCGGGTGGCATCCTGACCAGATGCCCGAACCACCTCATCTGGCTCCTCTCCATGTGAAGGAGCAGCGGCTTTACTTTGAGTTCCTCCCGGATGGCAGAGCTTCTCACCCTATCTCTAAGGGAGAGCCCCGCCACACGGCGGAGGAAACTCATTTCGGCCGCTTGTACCCGTGATCTTATCCTTTCGGTCATGACCCAAAGCTCATGACCATAGGTGAGGATGGGAACGTAGATCGACCGGTAAATTGAGAGCTTTGCCTTCCGGCTCAGCTCCTTCTTCACCACAACAGTTCGGTACAACGTCCGCATTACTGAAGACGCCGCACCGATCCGCCTGTCGATCTCACGATCCACTCTTCCCCCACTCGTGAACAAGACTCCTAGGTACTTGAACTCCTCCACTTGGGGCAGGGTCTCCCACCCAACCCGGAGATTGCATTCCACCCTTTTCCGGGCGAGAACCATGGACTCGGACTTGGAGGTGCTGATTCTCATTCCGGTCGCTGCGAACCGATCCAGCGAGAGCTGAAGATCCCGGTCAGATGAAGCCATCAGGACCACATCATCTGCAAAAAGCAGAGACCTAATCCTGCGGTCACCAAACCGGAACCCCTCAACGCCTTGACTGCGCCTAGAAATTCTGTCCATAAAAGTTATGAACAGAATGGGTGACAAAGGACAGCCTTGGCGGAGTCCAACCCTCACTGGAAACGTGTCCGACTTACTGCCAGCAATGCGGACCAAGCTCTGACACTGATCATACAGGGATCGGACCGCCACAATAAGACAGTCCGATACCCCATACTCTCTGAGCACTCCCCACAGGACTTCCCGAGGGACACGGTCGAATGCCTTCTCAAAGTCCACAAAGCACATGTAGACTGGTTGGGCAAACTCCCATGCACCCTCAAGAACCCTGCCGAGAGTATATAAAGCTGATCCACAGTTCCACGACCAGGACGAAAACCACACTGTTCCTCCTGAATCCGAGGTTCGACTATCCGGCGTCCCTTGGGAAATTTCACTGCAATAAGGCGCTTTTCACTTTGTCGACATGAAGAACATTTTTTTTTTAATTTTGGTGAATGTTGTCTGTCTATCTGTGTTGACCCTGCGAATAGGTGGCAACTTGTCCAGGGTGTACCCCAACCTTCCGCCCGATTGTAGCTGAGATAGGCACCAGCGCGCCCCGCGATGCCCCCGAAGGGAATAAGCGGTAGAAAATAAGTAGATGGATGGTAGCCATCCACAAGCTTCTAGCAAGCTTCTGGTTGAATTTTTGACCACACCTCTTGACAAAATTGGTGTAGTTCAGCTAAATATGTTAGTTTTCTTACATGGACTTGTTTCTTCAGCATTGTCCACACGTTAAGGTCAGGACTTTGGGAAGGCCATTCTAAAACCTTAATTCTAGCCTGATTTAGCCATTCCTTTACCACTTTTAACGTACGTTTGGGGTCATTGTCCTGTTGGAACACCCAACCGCGCCCAAGACCCAACCTCCGGGCTGATGATTTTATGTTGTCCTGAAGAATTAGGAGGGAATCCTCCTTTTTCCTTGTCCCATTTACTCTCTGTAAAGCACCAGTTCCATTGGTAGCAAAACAGGGCCAGAGCATAATACTACTACCACCATGCTTGACGGTAGGTTTGGTGTTCCTGGGATTAAAGGCCTCACATTTTCTCCTCCAAAAATATTGCTGGGTATTGTGGTCGAACATCCCATATTTAGTTTCGTATGACCACAGAACTTTCCTCCAGAAGGTCTTACCTTTGTCCATGTGATGTCAGATGAAATGAACTATATTAGCCTACTATCAAAGGCTGACCCAAATTTTCGTTGACAGAAATGTGTATTTTACTTTTCATCCTACACTTTTTTGCAACATTGAAAGTCATTTGTAAAATGAAGGCTTCTCACAGGATGAGATAACTCCTGGAAAATATTATCCATCCATCCATTTTCTACCGCTTATTCCCTTTGGGGTTGCGGGGGTAGCTGGTGCCTATCTCAGCTACTTGTCCAGGTACACCCTGGACAAGTCGCCACCTCATCCCAGGGCCAGCATGAGCTCAAATATACGTACCTACAAATGAAGCATACTGGTGCAATACGTGCATACAGCTAGCCTATTTAGCATGTTAGCATGGTCTTGGATCCGCTTGAACTGAACTCTCGCAGCTGTGTTGGAGCCACTATGGATTGAACTTTCACAGTATCATGTTAGACCCGCTCGACATCCATTGCTTTCGGTCCCCTGGGGGGGGGGGTTCCCACATCTGAGGTCCTCTCCAAGGTTTCTCATAGTCAGCATTGTCACTGGCGTCCCACTGGATGTGAATTCTCCCTGCCCACTGGGTGTGAGTTTTCCTTGCCCTTTTGTGGGTTCTTCCGAGGACGTTGTAGTCGTAATGATTTGTGCAGTCCTTTGAGACATTTGTGATTTGGGGCTATATAAATAAACATTGATTGATTGATTGAGCATCGATTAGCCTGCTGTCACGCATTGACCAACTATGCCTGATTAGCACTCCAACAAGTCAATAATATCAACAAAGATCACCTTTGTTTGTTCACGCACAGCATAAAAAGTTTGGTGGACAAAATGAGAGAAAGAAGGAGTGGCATGAAGTTAAAGTGCCAATGATTGTCACACACACACTAAGTGCGGTGAAATCATCCTCTGCATTTGATCCATCCCCAAAGGGGAGCAGTGAGCAGCCGCGGTGGCCGCGCCCGGGAATCATTTGGTGATTTAACCCCCAATTCCAACCCCCTGATGCTGAGTTCCAAGCAGGGAGGTAATGGGTCCCATTTTTTATAGTGTTTGGTATGACTCAGCCGGGATTTGAACTCACAACCTAACGATCTCAGGACGGACACTCTTACCACAAGGCCTGCGTCGGACAAAGTGGTACATGTAAACAAACTACGATTAGTTCAAGGATCTCTGATATTAGTAGGACAAAACGGTGTCAGTAAAGCATCTATAACAAACAGTGGGATTTCTAACAATTAGGAAGGTTTGTATCATTGTTTGTTCTCCTACAGAAAATATATACTTCATCATTTTTCATTTTCACACATCTCTGAAAGAGGTCCAGGGAGCCGCTAGGGCAGCTCTAGAGAGCCGCATGTGGCTCTAGAGCTGAGTTTTTGATTGATTGATTGATTGATTGAAGCTTTTATTAGTAGATTGCACAGTACAGTACATACTGTAAGAGGGGGGGGGGGGGGGGGTTGCCCACATCTGAGGTCCTCTCCAAGGTTTCTCATAGTCAGCATTGTCACTGGCGTCCCACTGGATGTGAATTCTCCCTGCCCACTGGGTGTGAGTTTTCCTTGCCCTTTTGTGGGTTCTTCCGAGGATGTTGTAGTCGTAATGATTTGTGCAGTCCTTTGAGACATTTGTGATTTGGGGCTGTATAAATAAACATTGATTGATTGATTGATATTCCGTATAGCGGCATAGCTCGGTTGGTAGAGTGGCCGTGCCAGCAACTTGAGGGTTGCAGGTTCAATTCCCGCTTCCGCCATCCTAGTCACTGCCGTTGTGTCCTTGGGCAAGACACTTTACCCACCTGCTCCCAGTGCCACCCACACTGGTTTAAATGTAACTTAGATATTGGGTTTCACTATGTAAAGCGCTTTGAGTCACTAGAGAAAAGCGCTATATAAATATAATTCAATTCAATTCAATTCAATTGACCACTAAATGGTAACACCCAAATACGTTTTTCAACTTGTTTAATTCGGGGTCAACGTTAATCAATTCATGGTCGGCAACCCAAAATGTTAAAAGAGCCATATTGGACCAAAAATACAAAAACAAATAAGTCTGGAGCCACAAAAAATTAAAAGCCATATTACATACAGATAGTGTCATGAGATATAAATTGAATTATGAGGACTTAAAGGGAACTAAATGAGCTCAAATATAGCTACAAATGAGGCATAGTAATAAAATATGTACATATAGCTAGCCTAAATAGCATGTTAGCATCGATTACCTTACAGTCATACAAGGACCAAATATGTCTGATTAGCACTCCACACAAGACAATAACATCAACAAAACTCACCTTATAAGTTTGGTGGACAAAATGAGACAGAAAAAGAAGTGGCATAAATCACGTCTTAGAAAGTCGGAGAAAGTTATACATGTAAACAAACTAGGGTGAGTTCAAGAACCGCCAAAATTAGTAGGACAAAACGGCGCTCGCCAAATACTCGAATCCGTGAAGCATGTTTAATATAAACAAACAGTGTGCTTTATAGCAATTAGGGAGGTTTGTGTCATGTTTGTCCTCCTACAGAAACCAAATTGAAACACAAATAATGTTTTCCCCTCATCATTTCCATTTTTAATATTTTTTTGAAGAAACTCCAAAAAGCCACTAGGGCGGCGCTAAATACCCGCATGCGGCTTCAGAGCAGGGGGTTGCTGACCCCTGCTCTAGAGCATACTTGCCAACCTAGTGGTAGCTGGGGTGTATATTGTAGCGTCCCGGAAGAGGTAGTGTTGCAAGGGGTTCTGGATGTTTGTTCTGTTGTGTTCATGTTGTGTTACGATGAAGGGGCGGCATGGCATAGTGGGTAGAGCGGCCGTGCCAGAAACCTGAGGGTTGCAGGTTCGCTTCCCACCTATTGACATCCAAATCGCTGCCGTTGTGTCCTTGGGCAGGACACTTCACCCTTGCCCCCGGTGCCGCTCACACCGGTGAATGAATGATGAATGAATGACTGGTGGTGGTCGGAGGGGCCGTAGGCGCAAACTGGCAGCCACGCTTCTGTCGGACTACCCCAGGGCAGCTGTGGCTACTGATGTAGCTTACCACCACCAGGTGTGAATGCTTTGAGTATCTAACAATAGAAAAGCACGATATAAATCTAATTCATTATTATTATTGTTATGTTCTCCAGAAATGTGTTTGTCATTCTTGTTTGGTGTGGGTTCACAGTGTGGCGCGTATTTGTAACAGTGTTACAGTTGTTTATACCGCCACCCTCAGTGTGACCTGTATGGCTGTTGACCAAGTATGCATTGCATTCACTTTTGTGTGTGTGTAAAAGTCGCATATATTATTCAAACCAGTGTTAATTTTGACAGCAAAATTTGATTTAGTTTTCGTCACAGTCTTTTGACTAAAATGTAATTTAGTTTTAGTCATAATTTAGTTATTTAAATTGTTTTAGTTTTGGTTTAGTTTTAGTTGACGAAATATCATAAGATTATAGACTTATAAACTGTAAAAAATATATAAAACTGTTACTTTGAAAACTGGCAGCTCAGTCACCCAAATTTTACACTAAAAGCAGTTTTTTGTTTTTTTACAGCATATAAAAAAATTTAATACATGGAAAAACAATACCCCTTTTTTAGCGGTTTTAGAGCTGCCGTTTTTGTGTTGTTGTTTTTTTTACTGTAAAATCTTTTTGATTTAAATTTTTTTTTTTTTGTTTGTTTTAATGTTTAAGTGTATTACTGTATGTGGAATAAAGAAATACCAAAGTGGATTTTACGGTAAAATGTAACCATAAAATCTATTGTCAATTTTAGTCTACAATTGGATTATTTGTTTTGAAATAATAAGTCAAGCAGATATTTAAATACAGCATTTATCTTTATTTCAACAAAAAATTGATTTTGATATATTTTTTTTATCTTGATAGATTGTAAATTAACACCAATGAGTTGACAGATGAACATAATCACACAATTTATTCAGAAAGTACAAATAACGTAGACGAAAACAGATTTAATACTATTAAACGCAACATGTAAGTGTAAAAAAACAACAACAACATAATGATTTGTACATTTTCAGAATGTGCTTGTTCTACGTTTGTGAAGCAGCGTTAATTTTGACAGCAAAATTTGATTTAGTTTCGGTCATAGTCTTTTAACTAAAATGTAATTTAGTTTTAATCATAATTTAGTTATTTAAATTGTTTTAGTTTTAGTCTAGTTTTAGTTGACGAAATATCATAAGATTACAGTCGACGAAAACTACAGTAGATTTAGTCGACTAAAGGGTAATATGTAAACTTTCCCTTCAATTTCTGAAAGTCAAAGCAAAACAGCGGAAAAATCGCCGATACAAGTCGTATTTTGATGAAAATCATGTCTCAAGTTTAGTATTTCACGAGTAAGCCGTGTAATAAACGGGATAACGTCGAGTGAGTTGTATGTTGTGGAAAATGCTTACCTGTGTGTGGATTTCGGGGTGATTGGACTGTAAATGTCGCTTCAAGTTTGTTGTGTTTTTCCCCGTAATCCTGGCGCTGCATTTCTTACACTGCGTCTTGTTATCTTTGACGTCAAATATAAAATGTCCCCATATGTCCTCTCTCCTCTTCCGTTGACATGTTGTCTTCTGCAGTCAGTCTCAAACGCAAACTATGATTACGTAACTTCCTTACCACGTCGCTCTGATTGGTTCTCTTCCCAACTCCTCCCGCCTCTTCCTAACCAAATGACTTCTGATTGGATCTCGTCTCTGGCAGACATTTTCGTCTTGTTTTTATTCGTTGACGAATATGTCAATAAACCTAGTCATCGTCTTAGTCCACGTAAATAATTTTTTATTTAGTTATTGTCTCGTTTTAGTCAGAAAAAAATATCGTTAACGATAACTATGACGAAAATTTTTCGTCAACAAAATTAACAATGGCCGGCACGCTGTTTGTATGGAAAAAAGGGGACATGACGACGGGTTGTAGAGGACGCTAAAGGCGATGCCATTAAGGCACGCACCTATTATTTTTGTCCGTGTGGAAATCGGGAGAATGAGTGACCCGGGAGATTTTCGGGAGGTGCACTGAAATTCGGGAGTTTCCCGGGAAAATTGGGAGGGTTGGCAAGTATTCTCTAGAGCCGCGGGTACCTGTACCACAGTTGAAGAATCGCAGAACTACAGCATTTACTGTGTTTCCCCTTACTTAACCCTGCAGTCGAACCTCGGATTCAGGAGGAACAGTGTGGTTTTCGTCCTGGTCGTGGAACTGTGGACCAGCTCTATACTCTCGGCAGGGTTCTTGAGGGTGCATGGGAGTTTGCCCAACCAGTCTACATGTGCTTTGTGGACTTGGAGAAGGCATTCGACCGTGTCCCTCGGGAAGTCCTGTGGGGAGTGCTCAGAGAGTATGGGGTATCGGACTGTCTTATTGTGGCGGTCCGCTCCCTGTATGATCAGTGTCAGAGCTTGGTCCGCATTGCTGGCAGTAAGTCGAACACATTTCCAGTGAGGGTTGGACTCCGCCAAGGCTGTCCTTTGTCACCGATTCTGTTCATAACTTTTATGGACAGAATTTCTAGGCGCAGTCTAGGCGTTGAGGGGTTCTGGTTTGGTGACCGCAGGATTAGGTCTCTGCTTTTTGCAGATGATGTGGTCCTGATGGCTTCATCTGACCGGGATCTTCAGCTCTCACTGGATCGGTTTGCAGCCGAGTGTGAAGCGACCGGAATGAGAATCAGCACCTCCAAGTCCGAGTCCATGGTTCTCGCCCGGAAAAGGGTGGAATGGCATCTCCGGGTTGGGGAGGAGACCCTGCCCCAAGTGGAGGAGTTCAAGTACCTAGGAGTCTTGTTCACGAGTGGGGGAAGAGTGGATCGTGAGATCGACAGGCGGATCGGTGCGGCGTCTTCAGTAATGCGGACGTTGTACCGATCCGTTGTGGTTGTGGTGAAGAAGGAGCTGAGCCGGAAGGCAAAGCTCTCAATTTACTGATCGATCTACGTTCCCATCCTCACCTATGGTCATGAGCTTTGGGTCATGACCGAAAGGATAAGATCATGGGTACAAGCGGCCGAAATGAGTTTCCTCCGCCGTGTGGCGGGGCTCTCCCTTAGAGATAGGGTGAGAAGCTCTGCCATCCGGGAGGAACTCAAAGTAAAGCCGCTGCTCCTTCACATCGAGAGGAGCCAGATGAGGTGGTTCGGGCATCTGGTCAGGATGCCACCCGAACGCATCCCTAGGGAGGTGTTTAGGGCACGTCCAACCGGTAGGAGGCCACGGGGAAGACCCAGGACACGTTGGGAAGACTATGTCTCCCGCCTGGCCTGGGAACGCCTCGGGATCCCCCTAAAAGAGCTAGACGAAGTGGCTGGGGAGAGGGAAGTCTGGGTTTCCCTACTTAGGTTGTTGCCCCCGCGACCCGACCTCGGATAAGCGGCGCAAGATGGATGGATGGATGGATGGATAACCCTGCATTCGATTGTGCCTGTGGCCAACTCTAAAGCTGTCACTGCTTTTAAATTAAAGCTCTCATAAACTTAACAAAACCTCTTAAAAAAACCTCCAAGACAACAATGTCCACCCAGGACTTAATGTTTTGGTTTCAACAGTGCATCGGGGAGCACATTGTTCACTGTCAAAGTCGTTAAAGAGGTTCAGTGTTCCGCAACAACTTCCCCCATCATTACAGCTTAAAACTCTGCCGCCGCGATCGAAATCCATCAGCGTGCATCCAGCAGCTCCTCGACTTCCACCCTTTCACTGTGTATATGTGCGCTGATTTACGCTGTAATCCGGCATTTCCTCGTCCTTGGCTGTGTGCTAACCTTGGCTTTGGCCGAGAGCCTGCAGACACCTGCCCTGGAGCTGGGCAGGCAGGGGGAAAAAAAAGCCCAGCCCTATCCCCCCCCCCCCCACCCCTCTGCCTGCAGCTCGCCACCAGACCAACATTGGCGTCACGTGACAACCTTGGCGTGCAGCACATCCTGTCATCTCCTTTAATGAAAGACACTGCTGACTGCTTTGTCTGTAAAACCCTTAAACACCGCCGGGGAACGATAACTATCTGTTAATGGAGTCAATGAGAAAAAAAGATTCTCTTCCACGTGCGTTCATTTGAGCAACTGACTTCCTATCATTAGAGGGGGGTGGAAAAAATCCACCTTCAGTCCCTGAGAAAACAAGTACCGCCAATTGGCATCCTCCTCTTCAGCAAACTCAATTCAATTGTGCTCCTATTTGCAAAAAACGAAATCTAAGTAAAATTAAATATCTCAAATGACAGTAATATTTGCTTATTTTCTGTCTGATATCAATCAATCAATCAATCAATGTTTATTTATCTAGCCCTAAATCACAAGTGTCTCAAAAGGCTGCACCAGCCACAACAGAGAGTCCAACATACGGGCAAGGAAAAACTCACCCCAGTTGGACGTCGATGTGAATGACTATGAGAAACCTTGGAGAGGACTGCATATGTGGGAACACCGGCTGTGTTTGTGTTGCTAAAGCCGGCCGCAATACACCGCTTCCCACCTACAGCTTTCTTCTTTGATGTCTCCATCGTTCATTGAAGAAATTGCAAAACATTCAACAAGAGAAGTCCAGAATACTGTGGAATTATGCGATGAAAACAGACGACTTATAGCTGGGAACGATGCTGGAACATCATACCGAGACGTTTCAACAGGATTTTTCGGCGCAAAATTTAAAATTGCAATTTACTAAACTAAATGTATGTGTTGCAATGTTAATATTTCATCATTTATACATAAACTATCAGACTGCTTGGTCGGTAGTAGTGGGTTTCAGTAGGCCTTTAAAGTAATGATTTCTTATTTCGAGGATGAAAATAAAATCATGATGCCGAGCGCATATCATTATGTCAAGATAATGACACTAGCATTTCCTAACCCTTGTATTATTTTGGAAAAATGACATTGATTATGGTGCGGGTCGTTTTGACCCGTACTGTGTAAATGCAAACAAAACAGTCAAAAAAACAGGTTAAACCAATAACAATTTTATTTTAGGTTATATAAACATTTAGAAAAGTGACATACAATACATTTTTTATTCCAATTGTATTATGTTAAGGGTCAATTTGACCCATGTCAGTTTTTGTGTTGATCAAAGTACTGGTTATCCTTTCTTTTTCTTGCTGAAATCTGGTGACTTTTCCTCATCTAGGGTCATGAACTGGTGTGTAAATCTGGACACTTTGTTGTGTAGTGGAATGTTTGTGCAGAGTTTGTATAAAAAGATGATGTTGCGAGTCATTTTGACACAGGCAATTTAATGTGGGTAAATAGCTGTTCAGATCCAAAAATAAACATGTCTCCTTTATGTACTTTTTACTTTGATGTACAATTGTTTGTATTTTGATTGTCTCTGAGACCCAGAGCCAGGTGTGTGAAGAGAGGGAACTTTCTCACACTTGTCTTTGTCTCTTCAGATGTCATCCTTCTGGAGCTCATTTTTGGTGAGTTTGTCAAAGAGATGACATGAGAACAGTGACAAGGACAAGTTTGAGAAAGTTCCCTCTCTTCACACACCTGGCTCTGGGTCTCAGAGGCAATCAAAATACAAACAATTGTACATCAAAGTAAAAAGTACATCAAAGAGACTTGTTTATTTTGGCTATTAACCCACATTAAAGCATCTGGGTCAAAATGACCCGCAACATCATCTTTTTATACAAACTCTGCAAGACATTCCACTACTCAGCAAAGTGTCCAGATTTTACACACCAGTTCATGACCCTAGATGAGGAAAAGTAACCAAATTTCAGCAAAAAAAAGAAAGGATAACCAGTACTTTGATCAACACAAGAACTGAGATGGGTCAAATTGACCCTCAACATAAAAGAAGGGATACTTGAAGGAAATTTTTCAACATGTTGAGCAAAAGGTCTAATTTTTTTTTCTACCAAGAAAAGTGCACTTGTTATTAGAGAGGAAATACTTATCTTAAGGTATTTTTGGGTTCATTGAGGTTATTTACTTGTTTTGGAAAATATTGACAAGCCGAATTTTCTTGTTCTATTGGCAGAAAACTTTTATTTATTTTTTTTTCTTGTTTTTGAACACTGACTTTTTGCAGTGTGCCTTAAAATGTGCATTTTTCCGCATGGAAAGGCTCATTTAAAACCAGTTTATGGCATCACCATTCTCTTTAAATTGATTCCTGTTGCTTTTAATCTCACACACATACAAACACAAGCCCACTAACCAATTATTCCCTTTCCCGGCGACACAGGAGAGAGGAAAACGTGTTTAGTGTGTCCGCCCCCACAATAATACAATTCCTCTTTTTCATAACCTCTTGAAAATCCATCCGCTTGCTTGCTCCATCGGCGCACAAGAGGAGCCTCTCGTTTTCTAGCCTGGAGTTTTTTTTTTGTTTTTTGTTTTTTTTAAAAGCCTAATGAGGACAGACAACAACGAAGACAACCTTGACTTCACCCTTGTGCAGTCTGCCAGCCAGACAGGAAGTCCTAAATGTAGAAACGGCGTTTCCCCTCACAGCTCTGAAGGCTGTACTGTAACCAGAAAAGAAGCTGTAGTAAAGATGGCGTACACGCCGTCTTTGGTGTTATGTTGAGGGGGAAATAGAAAATGCATCGTGAGCATAGGCCGCCCCTCATTATATGAAGATCAAGCGATCCGTCCGCAGCCTCGTTTTGCATGAATTAAAGTTACAGTTAAAGTACCAATGGTGTGGCAAAATTATTCTCTGCATTTGACGCATCACCCTTGATCACCCCCTGGGAGGTGAGGGGAGCAGTGAGCAGCAGCGGTGCCGCGCCCGGGAATCCTTTTTGGTGATTCAACCCCCAATTCCAACCCTTGCTGCTGAGTGGCAAGCAAGGAGGGAATGGGTCCCATTTTTATAGTCTTTGGTATGACTCGGCGGGGTTTGAACTCACAACCTAACGATCTCAGGGCGGACACTCTAACCCAGGGGTGCCCATTACGTCGATCGCGAGCTACCAGTCGACCGCGGGGGGTGTGTCAGTCGATCTCCAGCCAGGCTTTTAAAAAAAATAGACTTAAAAATGAGTGATCATCAATCTTCACCAAGACGTCACTTAAATGACATTCACGGTACCGGAGGGTCTTGTGAGATGACGCTGGCTGCTGCAAGATCATTATTATGAAAATATGACCGAGAGGAAGGCGAGAAACACTTTTTATTTCAACAGACTCTCGCGACGTACCTTCCGTCAAAACTCTAAAGGCCGACTGCACATTTCCTATCTTCACAATAAAAGCCCTGCTTCATGCTGCCTGCACTAACTAAATACAGAGTCTCGGAAAACTGGCGTGCACAAGCAATTCCTCAGAAAGCTGGCGTGCACATCACTTGTGCACGCCAGCTTTCTGAGACTCTTATTTTATACCAATCGACAGATTCAAGTTGCACCAGTGTCAAAAGATTCGAAAGTCCCTGGTTTGTTCTGCACATTTTACCGACGATAGCGATGCTACAAGAGAGATGTGTGGATATCCTGCAACACTCAACGCAGATGGATTTCCAACGATAAAGTCAACAAAATCACAAAGGTAAATTTAGTTGATGTTATTGACTTATGTGTTAATCAGACATATTTGGTCACGACATGACTGCCAGCTAATCGATGCTAACATGCTATTTAGGCTAGCTGTATGTACATTTGTAGCTATATTTTCATCCAGCCTTTCCCGCCACCCACATTTAATGCCAAACAAACACATACCAATCGACAGATTCAAGTTGCACTAGTGTCAAAAGATTCGAAAGTCCCTGGTTTGTTCTGCACATTTTACCGACGATAGCGATGCTACGACAGAGATGTGTGGATATCCTGCAACACTCAATGCAGATGCATTTCCAACGATAAAGTCAACAAAATCACAAAGGTGAGTTTTGTTGATGTTATTGACTTATGTGTTAATCAGACATATTTAGTCACGGCATGACTGCCAGCTAATCGATGCTAACATGCTATTTAGGCTAGCTGTATGTACATTTGTAGCTATATTTTCATCCAGCCTTTCCCGCCACCCACATTTAATGCCAAACAAACACATGCCAATCGACAGATTCAAGTTGCACCAGTGTCAAAAGATTCGAAAGTCCCTGGTTTGTTCTGCACATTTTACAGACGATAGCGATGCTACGACAGAGATGTGTGGATATCCTGCAACACTCAACGCGGATGCATTTCCAACGATAAAGTCAACAAAATCACAAAGGTGAATTTTGTTGATGTTTTTGACTTATGTGTTAATCAGACATACTTAGTCACGGCATGACTGCCAGCTAATCGATGCTCACATGCTATTTAGGCTAGCTGTATGTACATTTGTAGCTATATTTTTATCCAGCCTTTCCCGCCACCCACATTTAATGCCAAACAAACACATACCAATCGACAGATTCAAGTTGCACCAGTGTCAAAAGATTCGAAAGTCCCTGGTTTGTTCTGCACATTTTACCGACGATAGCGATGCTACGACAGAGATGTGTGGATATCCTGCAACACTCAACGCAGATGAATTTCCAACGATAAAGTCAACACAATCGCAAAGGTAAATTTAGTTGATGTTATTGACCTATGTGTTAATCAGACATATTTGGTCACGACATGACTGCCAGCTAATCGATGCTAACATGCTATTTAGGCTAGCTGTATGTACATTTGTAGCTATATTTTCATCCAGCCTTTCCCGCCACCCACATTTAATGCCAAACAAACACATACCAATCGACAGATTCAAGTTGCACCAGTGTCATAAGATTCAAAAGTCCCTGGTTTGTTCTGCACATTTTACCGACGATAGCGATGCTACGACAGAGATGTGTGGATATCCTGCAACACTCAACGTAGATGCATTTCCAACGATAAAGTCAACAAAACCACAATTTTGTTGATGTTATTGACTTATGTGTTAATCAGACATATTTGGTCACGGCATGACTGCCAGCTAATCGATGCCCACATGCTGTATGTACATTTGTAGCTATATTTGCATCCAGCTTTTCCCTCCACCCCCATTTAATGCCAAACAAACACTTACCAATCGACGGAATTAAGTTGCGCCAGTGGTCAAAAAATGCAATCGTTGGTTATAAGGCGATCGCCGAATAGCTTCAATAGCTATTCGCTCAATAGCTTCAGTTTCTTGTTCAATTTCGTTTTCGCGATCTGCCTCCACACTCCAACCATCCGTTTCAATACATGCGTAATCTGTTGAATCGCTGAAGCCGCTGAAGTCCGAGTCTGAATCCGAGCTAATGTCGCTATAGCTTTCTGTTCTATCTGCCATGTTTGTTTGTATTGGCGTCACTGCGTGACATCACAGGAAAATGGACGGGTGGATTTACAGATTGCGAAAATCAGGCACTTTAAAGCCTTTTTTCGGGATATTTCATGATGGGTAAAATTTTGAAAAAAAACTTCGAAAAATAAAACAAGCCACTGGGAACTGATTTTTATTGGTTTCAACCCTTCTGAAATCGTGATAATGTTCCCTTTTAACTTTTAATTTCGAGATATCTTCCCACATCTGTGCACCCCAGCAGCGTTTAGAGTCGAGGTGAGGTAATAATACAAGAGAATCCTCACATGCGGAAACAATTACATGTGAGATGATGAAACATGATTGGATCAATTAAAAAGCCTGATTGCTTTCTGTAGATCTTTCAGCGCTAATTTGTAAACCTCCATCATGAGCTCATGGCTATAATTGCTTTCCAATGTTTATTTTCTTCCTGATGCATTGCGAGTGTGCGTGTGGCTCCTACAATACACACTCACCTTCAGGATCATAACAGCAGGTCCTATACGTGGGGACAATTAGGAACACAGTATAAGTGTTGCAGAAAGTCTGCCACGAACAAGTTATTACTGAATTTAATCGACCTATGGAGAATAATATGTTAATTAGTGTGGTTGTGATTTGCACTAACGACCCCGGAAGGGACAAGCGGTAGAAAATGGAAGGATACTGGGACTGTTTTCAGGTGTTAACCTTATCATGACGCTAAACAAAGCAACACAATTAGGACTCTTAGTGAGACACAGTCCTATGAATGATGCGGATTTTCACACACACACATACTGGTTATCATTTGGAATGGGGACCAAGTTTTTGATCATCACTTGTGGGGACCAGCCTTTCTACAGGTTGTGGCGGGATGAAAAAAAAAAAAAAGGTAATATGACCACTGCCTAGGAAGCTCATACACGTCTTTATATCTCTGGTGTTACGACTGGTTGGCATAGTGATGCCAAATTGGTCCCTTTGAGGATGCGTCGGCATGAACACAGCAACGGTAAGTTTAAATGATTTATTAACCTTACCAAAAACAGACTATGAACAAAAACACTGGAGCTAACAGACAAAAATAAACCAAGGGCACTAGCATGAAAGCTAGGAATAGACAATACAAAAACTATACTTGGCACGAAGCACACAAAAGAGTAAACAAAAAACATTCAGCATGAAAGCTGGAATATCTAGTGGCTTAGCGTAATAGCTAGCGAGAAAATACATACAGGTAGAAGACAGTCGTGAATGTTGCTCGAAGGCAAATTAGAGTCCCAGAAAGAATGACGAAAAGGGACGGGCTTAAATAGGTGAGTAATCAAAAAGTGACAGGTGTGCAGAAACCGTGATTAGCAGGTGGGATCAATGAGGAACCATGGTGACTGACTAAACAGGAAGTAAGAGTGTAGAACAGTGATACAACAACTGGAAGTATAAAACATATGTGGTGATCCAAGTAGCGGATCGCAACATCTGGATTGATAAAGTAATGTGCTGATTGTTCTTACTGGGGAGCCTGGGGAAAAAAGAGTTAATATGGCTCATGGAGATCAAATTTTAAATAATATTGCCTAATTCACACAAATTTGCAGGTGACTACTGAGGACCATTTAAAAAAAAAAAAATTGCCCCCAACCCCGCCCACCTCAACCGCGTCGGTTGTTATGTTGCGTTTATGTTGTGTTACTGTGAGGATGTTCTCCCGAAATGTGTTTGTCATTCTTGTTTGGTGTGGGTTCACAGTGTGGCGCATATTAGTAAGAGTGTTAAAGTTGTTTATATCACAACCTTCAGTGTAACCTATATGGCTGTTGACTATATGGCTTGCAATCGTGTACGTGTATCAGCCGAAGCCACGTACAACATTTTACTGGGCTGGCAAGCTGTTACTACATGTTGTAGAAGGCGTCAAAGGCAATGGATTTATAGGACGCCCTTATTATTGTTATCTGGGTGACCATTAGCAGATGTTAGCGAGAATGGTTGCGACTCTTATTATCTTCTTTATTTTGTGAACGGGTCAAAATGGCCCTTTGAGTGGTAAAGGTTGCCGACCCCTGGTATATATATTAGGGCTGGGCAACGATTACAAATTTTAATCAAAGTTAATCGCACAATTTCTCCGATTAATCGCGATTAACTGCATTGTATACGCAAAGCCCAATAATGAATTCAAAAGTAGTGTGTAGTGCACCTTTATTGGAATATTCTCCCACATGAACAAAAGCGCCAAAACATTTGTTGTGCAAACACAATTTAAATCAGTACTTGTTAAACAGTAGCAGTTAAATAGCATATTTTATGAAAATCAACTCAAAAAATGTAAATACAAACATTTAAGCTTATTGCCACTGCCAGGGTATTTAAGTTATCCTGTTTGTTATGGAAAATAAATATAATCTACATACAAATCTCTGAGCCACAATCATAACATCTGAACAGGCAATTTCTGAGGTAACAGCAGAAACATTTTTTTATCAGGGTCTAATGTTTAAAAAACCTATATTATAGGTAGTGGGCTGTTTTAGGGAATTTTTGATCAAATTATCCGTAGTAGCAATATTAATAATGTTGTGTTTATTCTGCGTAGTGCACTTAAAATAATTATGACCATATCTAGGAATTGATATGATGGGAATTTTCCGATTGTTTGCTTGGTGCTTTGATAAACTCAATGCATCATATACATAGTACTATATTGTGATGTTATGAGCCAGGGAAAAAAAGAACTACCCTACCCAGCATGCAACAGGAGTGACGAGCATGCGCGGTAGCCCGGTATAGGTTGTGTCGCCATGACGGCATCTTGTATGTTGTGATATGCACGCTCTGAAAGTAAACGTTAAGAACTCAGCCAACACTCCTGGTCTGCATTATTCATAAATAGACAGACAACACAAATACTCCACTGCTTCACAGGCCGCTGGATGTAGCCGGTAAAGTATTCCCATGCTAGCTAGCCGGTCTAGCAAGCACGCGTCATTCAGTCCAAAACGGCCCGATCTATCCACATTCAGAATTGTCTGGCGGTCGTAAGTGATCCCGGAGTGACCACGCTGTAAGCCAGCCATGAAATTTGCAGAATTGTCCGGTATTTTTGCCAAATTTTCCATCTTTACCAAGAGCCCCTCCACGCCGAAGTATATCCGGGAGATGCCATCTTGTTAAGAAAAGGCGTTAACAAAATAAAAGCATGTAAACAACATACGCAAATGTGCGATAAAATAATTGTCGGCGTTAATAGATTGATGAGTTAACTCATAATTTGCCCACCCCTAATATATATATATATATAGGACCTACATTGAAAATACACGCAACCCTAATTCAAAATGCCGGACATTTGATGCTTCTTAAAAAGAGGACATGTCCGGGGAAAAGAGGACATATGGTCAGCCTACCACAAGGTGTCCAGTAAGAGTCTACAATCAAATGGGCATAAGATTGCAGGTCCCACAGGGCATTTCTTGCACGTGGGAAGGGATTCGTTCCCAGGGATTTTGATAAAGAACCAACTCTTTTTCTTTACTATAGTCGTCTCAATAACGGGAACCGGTTCTCAAAAAGGGATTTGCGTCCATGGAATCGGTTCTTTTCTTATCGAAAAACCGGGAGAACCGATTTCGAACATCATCCCTGTTGTTGACTACTGTGATATGTTACTTCTCCTGACTGTGGTAAAAAAAATAAAAATATTTGCAATTTGCAGCATCATTGTTGAGCAGTTCTCGAAAAGATTACAGGATAGTTTTACTTTATCTTTAGATCCTTACTTATAGGCCCACTTCAAAGTAAACAGTGACAATTACTATGGATTTGCCAATATGTAAGTGTACAGTAATTATTCATCACATATGCTAAAAAGGTCAGGCAAAATGCCCCAAACATGTGATTTCGTATAGTAAAATAGGGGTTTTTACAAATGGGTTTTGTATTTATCACTGTTCTGGGTAAGTCACTTCAACAGCGTCTTATCATTTGAAATCCGTGTGAGTGAGATGACAATAAAACTAAATTTTTACAAATGCTTGCTTTATTTTGATGAATGTGCATATGTTTTGACCGAAGTGTATCATTTTGCCAATAATCTAGGAATCAAGAAAAAATAATGTTGTGTCTGGAAAAGTGTGCACATCCTTTTGAAAAAAGACACAGTTTTAAAATTGTGTTTAAGAAAATGGAAAAAACTGTAATGCAAAACCTCCAATGCCAACATCATTAACATATGATTATGCATTACTTCTTAGAAATTCCCATAGCTTTAAGAGCTGTTTACTTTTTAGTTAATGACTTTATATTATAATCTTAATTTTAGCATAAATAGATATATTTTGTATATTCTAGTTTAAAAAATGTTAAAAAAAACAACAACTATTCAGATATATTCAACGATATTTTGGTTTTTCCCACATATAAAGTCCTGTTTAAAGATTCTGCAACATCCCAATGATGCTTAATTTAAAAAATTTAAAATGAAAAATGCTTGTTGTCAGAATAAAATACTTATTTCTGTCTTAAAATTCCTGCTAATTTCTAGATATACATATCTTAACTTAAAATGTTTTATCAAGTAAAACTAACAAGCCGTATGGACAGACAATTTCACTAGTTTTTATCATTTTTCATCCTATATTTTGTCAGCTCTTTTTTGCAGTGTATGATAGTAAAAGTAATATATACCGGAAGTGCATGATAAATACCACCCGTTGTGCAATAAATCAATACAAATGCTTCAAAATAACGCACAAACTCTATATCTACTTGCTGTCAGAGTTAGTTTGTGACAAACCCCAAGATGCAGAGAATGAGGCAGGCATTTTGCAGCTTAACATGACTTAATCTTAAATACTAAAACAAGAACGAAACCAAAAGGATACAAACAAAAAGCGTGCACGAGGCGGCTAACAAACCTGGCTATGAACAAACAAACTTGGAAGCAGGAAACAAAAGACAGTAAGCTACAAATAGTAAAACAAGAACAAAACCAAAAGGGTAAAAACAAAAAGCATGCACGAGGCGGATAACAAACTTGGTTATGAACAAACAAACTTGGAAGCAGGGAACAAAAGACAGTAAGTTACAAACGGCTACCAGATATAGCTTACCGAAACGCTGCTTTGACATGACATGACACGACACGACAGGTAGTAACGACACGACAGGAGCGACAGGTAGCAACGTTAATAATCCAGCACAGACTGGATGGGAAGGCAGGTTAAAATAGGAGTGGGCTGATTGACACCAGGTGTGGCCAGGTGCCAATCAGCCACAGCTGAGGGGAAACAGCACTCAGGGAGAAAACACTGGAAACACACAAAATGAGAGCGCTGACAGGAAATACTACACACACAAAGGAAACAAAGGAAAATGCAGAGGAAAAAACTAAAACATAACCAAACTGTCAGGGACGAACCTGACACTTCTGAACATAAAGGCATGTTGTATACAGCAGTATTTTTTTTTTTTTTTGTGTGCCCCAACTTTTGATACGGTTCGAAGTTCAACAAAAACAATTTCCATGTCCTGTTGTTTGCATTCAAAAAAGCGGTTATTCATCCTCTCCTTAAAAGACCTAACCTCGATCCTGACCTCATGGTAAACTAACGTGTCTCACCTTCCCTTTATTTCGAAAATCCTCGAAAAAATTGTTGCAGAGCAGCTAAATGAACACTTAGCGTTTAACAATCTATGTGAAACCTTTCAATCCGGTTTCAGGGCAAATCACTCGACTGAGACAGCTCCTGCAAAAATGACTAATGATCTATTGCCAACGATGGATTCTGATGCGTCATCTATGTTGCTGCTCCTCGATCTTAGCGCTGCTTTCGATACCGTCGATCATAATATTTTATTAGAGCGTATCAAAACACGAATTGGTATGTCAGACTCAGCCCTGTCTTGGTTTAACTCTTATCTTACTGATAGGATGCAGACCTCGGACTATGTAAAGGTAACGTGTGGAGTTCCCCAGGGTTCGGTCCTTGGCCCTGTACTCTTCAGCATCTACATGCTGCCGCTAGGTGACATCATACGCAAATACGGTATTAGCTTTCACTGTTATGCTGATGACACTCAACTCTACATGCCCCTAAAGCTGACCAACACGCCGGACTGTAGTCAGTTGGAAGCGTGTCTTAATGAAATTAAACAATGGATGTCCGCTAACTTTTTGCAACTTAACGCCAAAAAAACGGAAATGCTGATTATCGGTCCTGCTAGACACCGACCTCTATTTAATAATACAACTTTAACATTTGACAACCAAATAATAAAACAAGGTGACTCGGTAAAAAATCTGGGTATTATCTTCGACCCAACTCTCTCCTTTGAGTCACACATTAAAAGCGTTACTAAAACAGCCTTCTTTCATCTCCGTAATATCGCTAAAATTCGCTCCATTTTGTCCACTAAAGACGCCGAGATCATTATCCATGCGTTTGTTACGTCGAGGTCCTCTCCAAGGTTTCTCATAGTCAGCATTGTCACTGGCGTCCCACTGGATGTGAATTCTCCCTGCCCACTGGGTGTGAGTTTTCCTTGCCCTTTTGTGGGTTCTTCCGAGGATGTTGTAGTCGTAATGATTTGTGCAGTCCTTTGAGACATTTGTGATTTGGGGCTATATAAATAAACATTGATTGATGGCAGCACGGTGTAGCAATGGTTACAGCTTGCGCCTTACATCGTGAAGACCTTGGGTTCGATTACCAGGCTCAGAGTTTGCATGTTCTCTTGTTCCTGAGTTTTCTCCGGGTACTCCATCTTTTTCATCTTCCTGATTGGTGACACTAAATTAATTTGGCCCTAACGTGCGAATGTGAGTGTGAATGTTGTCCGTCTATCTTCGAGGTATCGATGAGGGAGTAACTTATCCGCCCAAGTGCAGCCCCCCCGTAACCCCCAAAAAGGACAAGCGGTAGAAAATGGATCGTTTTCGTATGCCGTGTTACGCATAACCAACTAGTCCTTCTGCCCATTTATCATTCAAAGGATTATAGTGTCAGAACAAAGTGTTGGTGACCCTTTTTTAAGTACAACTGCAAAAATAACCCTCCATTGGGCCAAAGAAAGTTATGAGTTGTAGCCTACTGCTGTGCGTTTGCAGGCTCAAGGCAGTGTTTAGTGCGGTAAAGTAATCATATCAGTTAATGTGATAAAGCAGTTTGATAAGAAGGTGAGACACACTATGACATTCAAAGACACGTTCGTGTAACTCTCCCCTCCTCCTTCACCACTCATCGTCCTCTTTGACAACAAGTCTTCAGTAAAGATTAAAGTGGTGTTAAATATTAATATTCATTTACTATGTATAGTACGCAAAGAGTTTGCCGAATTTCTGCACAGTCAGTTGCTACAGAGCTCCAAACTTCATGTGACCTTCCAATTAGCCCACGTACAGTACGCAGAGGGGGTGCTTGAGCCTCAGCTCAAGCTCTCAGCTGCATCCTGGCGGAAGGCGGGGTACACTCATACATCACCAAGTCCAATGCAAAGTGTGGGATGTGTATGGTGTGTGTATAAGCTAAGACATTATCTGGCGTTTTGTTTTGCAATATTTTGCAAAAGCAACTTTTTTACCTTCTTGTACCTGCTGATCTGTATTTGGGATCTGCGTAAATCCTGAAAAATTGCATGCGTCCACCGTGGTTGTTAAGCTTCTTCTTTTTCTCTATCTTCTTGTCACGGGACATTTATCCTCTGCTTTTTCTAATATAAAGTAGCGTAAATACGCAAATACGGTGTTAGCTTTCACTGTTATGCTGATGACACCCAACTCTACATGCCCCTAAAGCTGACCAACACGCCGGATTGTAGTCAGCTGGAGGCGTGTCTTAATGAAATTAAACAATGGATGTCCGCTAACTTTTTGCAACTCAACGCCAAAAAAACGGAAATGCTGATTATCGGTCCTGCTAGACACCGAACTCTATTTAATAATACAACTCTAACATTTGACAACCAAACAATTAAACAAGGCGACACGGTAAAGAATCTGGGTATTATCTTCGACCCAACTCTCTCCTTTGAGGCACACATTAAAAGCGTTACTAAAACGGCCTTCTTTCATCTCCGTAATATCGCTAAAATTCGCTCCATTCTGTCCACTAAAGACGCTGAGATCATTATCCATGCGTTTGTTACGTCTCGCCTCGACTACTGTAACGTATTATTTTCGGGTCTCCCCATGTCTAGCATTAAAAGATTACAGTTGGTACAAAATGCGGCTGCTAGACTTTTGACAAGAACAAGAAAGTTTGATCACATTACGCCTGTACTGGCTCACCTGCACTGGCTTCCTGTGCACTTAAGATGTGACTTTAAGGTTTTACTACTTACGTATAAAATACTACACGGTCTAGCTCCATCCTATCTTGCCGATTGTATTGTACCATATGTCCCGGCAAGAAATCTGCGTTCAAAGGACTCCGGCTTGTTAGTGATTCCCAAAGCCCAAAAAAAGTCTGCGGGCTATAGAGCGTTTTCCGTTCGGGCTCCAGTACTCTGGAATGCCCTCCCGGTAACAGTTCGAGATACCACCTCAGTAGAAGCATTTAAGTCTCACCTTAAAACTCATTTGTATACTGTAGCCTTTAAATAGACTCCCTTTTTAGACCAGTTGATCTGCTGTTTCTTTTCTTTTTCTTCTATGTCCCACTCTCCCCTGTGGAGGGGGTCCGGTCCGATCCGGTGGCCATGTACTGCTTGCCTGTGTATCGGCTGGGGACATCTCTGCGCTGCTGATCCGCCTCCGCTTGGGATGGTTTCCTGGTGGCTCCGCTGTGAACGGGACTCTCGCTGCTGAGTTGGACCCGCTTTGGACTGGACTCTTGCGACTGTGTTGGATCCATTGTGGATTGAACTTTCACAGTATCATGTTAGACCCGCTCGACATCCATTGCTTTCCTCCTCTCTAAGGTTCTCATAATCATTATTGTCACAGACGTCCCACTGGGTGTGAGTTTTCCTTGCCCTTATGTGGGCCTACCGAGGATGTCGTGGTGGTTTGTGCAGCCCTTTGAGACACTAGTGATTTAGGGCTATATAAGTAAACATTGATTGATTGAAGGTTCTTACTTATATCTGTCAGTAAACTTGCCACGAAAGCCCTAAAACATACCAGTGAAGTGAGTTTTCATTATTCACCCAAGGAACTGTAGTTATTAGAGAGTTCCGGTCGGACGGTTTTTCATGGGACATATTTATGGTTTCGTTGTTTCCGGATGAGCAGATGCTGCTCCGTTATTGATTTAAGTAAAGTCTGAATGTCATTAAAACAGTTAGCTCCATCTTTTGACATTTCTTCCACTCCTGTCCTTGCACGCTACACCGCTCCAACAAAGATGGCGAGGAGAAGATGCTGCCGAAGGTGAGCCACGTCAATAAGACCGCCCACAAAATAGAAAGTCAGAAAGCGGCTTGAAGATGATCCGTAAAACATAATCTATGCAACATTTTGACTAAAGAACTACCATTACATATTATCTAGACCAGTGGTTCTCAACCTTTTTTCAATGATGTACCCCCTGTGAACATTTTTTTTTAATTCAAATACGCCCAATCAGAGCAAAGCATTTTTGGTTGAAAAAAGAGATAAAAAAGTAAAATACAGCACTATGTCATCAGATTCTGATTTATTAAATTGTATAACGGTGCAAAATATTGCTCATTTGTAGTGGTCTTTCTTGAACTATTTGGAAAAAAAAGATATAAAAATAACTAAAAACTTGTTGAAAAATAAACAAGTGATTCAATTATAAAGAAAGCTTTCTACACATAGAAGTAATCATCAACTTAAAGTGCCCTCTTTGGGGATTGTAATAGAGATCCATCTAGATTCATGAACTTAATTCTAAACATTTCTTCACAAAAAAGAAATCTTTAACATCAATATTTATGAAACATGTCCACAAAAAATCTAGCTGTCAACACTGAATATTGCATTGTTGCATTTCTTTTCACAGTTTATGAACTTACATTCCTATTTTGTTGAAGTATTATTCCAAAAATATATTTATAAAGGATTTTTGAATTGTTGCTCTTTTTAGAATATTTTTAAAAATTCTCACGTACCCCTTGGCATACCTTCAAGTACCCCCAGGAGTACGCGTACCCCCATTTGAGAACCACTGATGTAGACCACAAGGAAGTGTTTTCAATTTCGAAAAAAATAATGATTATATGATTCCTTTGATGCGAGAAACACTTTTTATTTCAACAGACTTTCGCGCCGTCCCTTCCGTCAAAACTCTAAAGGCCGACTGCACATTTCCTATCTTCACAATAAAAGCCCTGCTTCATGCTGCCTGCGCTAACAAAATAAGAGTCTCGGAAAGCTGGCGTGCACAAGTGATGTGCACGCCAGCTTTCTGAGGGATCGCTTGTGCACGCCAGTTTTCCGAGACTCTGTATTTAGTTAGCGCAGGCAGCATGAAGCAGGGCTTTTATTGTGAAGATAGGAAATGTGCAGTCGGCCTTTAGAGTTTTGACGGAAGGTACGGCGCGAGAGTCTGTTGAAATAAAAAGTGTTTCTCGCCTTCCTCTCGGTCATATTTTCATAATAATGATCTTGCAGCAGCCAGCGTCATCTCACAAGACCCTCCGGTACCGTGAATGTCATTTAAGTGACGTCTTGGTGAAGATTGATGATCACTAATTTTTAGGTCTATTTTTTTTAAAAGCCTGGCTGGAGATCGACTGACACACCCCCCGCGGTCGACTGGTAGCTCGCGATCGACGTAATGGGCACCCCTGGGTTAGAGTGTCCGCCCTGAGATCGTTAGGTTGTGAGTTCAAACCCCGGCCGAGTCATACCAAAGACTATAAAAATGGGACCCATTCCCTCCTTGCTTGGCACTCAGCATCAAGGGTTGGAATTGGGGGTTATATCACCAAAAAGGATTCCCGGGCGCGGCACCGCTGCTGCCCACTGCTCCCCTCACCTCCCAGGGGGTGATCAAGGGTGATGGGTCAAATGCAGAGAATAATTTTGCCACACCATTGGTACTTTAACTGTAACTTTAATTCATGCAAAACGAGGCTGCGGACGGACCGCTTGATCTTCATATAATGAGGGGCGGCCTATGCTCACGATGCATTTTCTATTTCCCCCTCAACATAACACCAAAGACGGTGTGACGTTCACAAAAAGGTGTGTACGCCATCTTTACTACAGCTTCTTTTCTGGTTACTGTACAGCCTTCAGAGCTGTGAGGGGAAACGCCGTTTCTACATTTAGGACTTCCTGTCTGGCTGGCAGACTGCTCAAGGGTGAAGTCAAGGTTGTCTTCGTTGTTGTCTGTTCTCATTAGGCTTTTAAAGAAAACAAAAAAAACAAAAAAAAAAACTCCAGGCTAGAAAACGAGAGGCTCCTCTTGTGCGCCGATGGAGCAAGCGAGCGGATGGATTTTATGTATTTAGTTAGCGCAGGCAGCATGAAGCAGGGCTTTTATTGTGAAGATAGGAAATGTGCAGTCAGCCTTTAGAGTTTTGACGGAAGGTACGGCGCGAGAGTCTGTTGAAATAAAAAGTGATTCTCGCCTTCCTCTCGGTCATATTTTCATAATAATGATCTTGCAGCAGCCAGCGTCATCTCACAAGACCCTCCGGTACCGTGAATGTCATTTAAGTGACGTCTTGGTGAAGATTGATGATCACTAATTTTTAGGTCTATTTTTTTTAAAAGCCTGGCTGGAGATCGACTGACACACCCCCCGCGGTCGACTGGTAGCTCGCGATCGACGTAATGGGCACCCCTGATATAGACAATATAAATATGTCAAATACTGCAGTTCGACATTGGTACAGGTCGTTTGACACCGGAAAACATTCAAAGATTAGGTGGTGTTCGACCTCAGAGGTCCCAGTCTGTCTTACTGGATATGAAGGAGGTCATTGTCTCCACTTTGCTGCAGTGATCTAACAGTTTCCACTTCACACAGGATGGATTGGAGCTTTGAGAGCTTCCGTCCACTTGTTCAGTACCTCCCAGTGGAAGTACCGTTGATGGAATGCTCTCCAGCTAACAAGCCATCGGCGGTAGCCTGATATGCCCGTCTGTGCAGAGGACATAGAATATGACGCCATGATGACATACAATATGCACCCGAAGTGTTGGCCGCGCCCCAACCGCAGAACATTTTTCCAAACCCCTGATTCATATTCAGCACGGACTATCACTGCTGAGATACGAAAATAATCTGAGACTTTGTACCTCAAGGCCGTAGAAATAATGAGACACCCTCGTGTGCGCCAGCTCTTCACGGGAGGGCTTTTTTGAAACTGCAAGGTGTCCTACTCCCCGCTCAGTCAAAACAATGGCAGCAATTTTTTCACGCGATAAGTAAAAAAAAAAAAAAAGTTTTTGTCCTACTCCGACGTCGCAACACCGCGCGTCCTTGACACATGCGTGAATTGTCCGAGGGCCGCAAGCCATTCTCAGCATTCTGGAGGTCACTTTTTCTTTGATTACAACACCGTCATCCGATCTACTGCAATATATAAGAGCAGTTAGTGAAGTGAATTATATTTATATAGCGCTTTTTCTCCAGTGACTCAAAGCGCTTTACATAGTGAAACCCAATATCTAAGTTACATTCAAACCAGTGTGGGTGGCACTGGGAGCAGGTGGGTAAAGTGTCTTGCCCAAGGACACAACGGCAGTGATTAGGATGGCGGATGCGGGAATCGAACCTGCAACCCTCAGGTTGCTGGCACGGGCTGCTCTACCAACCGAGCTAAACCGCCCCAGTTAGCAGACGAGGTCTTTGCCAGGAATTGGAAAGCTGCAGTCACGTTCTTCCAAATGAAAAGAATATATTTATTTCTACTAGACTGCATAGATTCATGGGTGTCAAACTCAAATACAGAGTGGGGCAAAATTTAAAACTAAAAAAGCCGCGGGCCGATGTTGAACAAATGTACCTTTTAATAGGGACCCAAACAAGTTTTGCAATGAGTATTGAACAAGCAAGGCTTAAATAGGGCAGCACGGTGGTACAGGGGTTAGTGCATCTGACTCACAATACGAAGGTCCTGAGTAATTCTGGGTTCAATCCCGGGCTCGGGATCTTTCTGTGTGGGGTTTGCATGTTCTCCCCGTGACTGCGTGGGTTCCCTCCGGGTACTCGGGCTTCCTCCCATGGAACAGGCAGAGCTTATATAACGTAATAGTGCAAAATCAACTTTCAAAAAACCAAACGAAAAAACATCAGTGGTATATTAAATCAAATTTAATTAAAAAACTGAATGCCTCTTTTCTATTTGCAGCCTTCTGAGGTAAATATCAACATTAGCTTTTTCCACAGGCTACTAAATTCAAAAATAAAATAAAAATGAGGTGGGCTGGGTTTGGTAGTAGCGTGGGGGGGTGTATATTGTAGCGTTCTGGAAGAGTTAGTGCTACAAGGGGTTCTGGGTATTTGTTCTGTTGTGTTTATGTTATGTTACGGTGCGGGTGTTCTCCCGAAATGTGTTTTGTCATTCTTGTTTGGTGTGGGTTCACAGTGTGGCGCATATTTGTAACAATGTTAAAGTTGTTTATACGGCCACCCTCAGTGTGACCTGTATGGCTGTTGACCAAGTATGTGTGTGTGAAAGCCGCATATATTATGTGACTTGGCCAGCATGTTGTTTATATGGAGGAAAAGAGGACCTGACGACATGTTGTAGAGGACAGTGCCTTTAGGGCACGCTCCCAATATTGTTGTCCGGGTGGAAATCGGGAGAATGGTTGCCCAGGGGAGATTTTTGGGAAGGGCACTAAACTTCGGGAGTCTCCCGGGAAAATCGGGAGGGTTGGCAAGTATGAGTATTAGCGGTGAATGTGGTGTTACCGGCGGTCCAGCTCTAATGTTAATTTGGGGCGGTACAGCTCGGTTGGTAGAGTGGCCGTGCCAGCAACTTGAGGGTTGCAGGTTCGATTCCCACTTCCGCCATCCTAGTCTCTGCCGTTGTGTCCTTGGGCAAAACACTTTACCCACCTGCTCCCAGTGCCACCCACACTGGTTTAAATGTAACTTAGATATTGGGTTTCACTATGTAAAGCGCTTTGAGTCACTAGAGAAAAGCGCTATATAAATATAATTCACTTCACTTCACATTGCCTCAAGGGCCAAATGAAATTAAACGGCGGGCCAAATTCGACCCACGGGACAGAGTTTGACGCCCATGCTGTGATTAATTGCAGTAGCTGTGAACCGCCATACATAGTACTCTCTTTCAAGTACGCCTTGATATTTCATTACATTCTCTTGATAAACAGTGGGGGGTGGGGGTGGGGGGGGGGGGGGGGTGGGGGGGGGATCATCAATTGTTATTACTCAAAAAACGCCACGCATCTAATTGTCATATTCTTGGACCGTGTATTGCACACACACGGTTTCTGCAGAATTGCCGCATCAGAGCCATTACGGTAGATTGGACATTCATCAAACTGTGCTTTTTATAGGATATCATCAGTGCATGTACTGTATGTACTTTCACACCACAGCACATAATCCTGTACTCTCCACTGCAAAAGTCTGTGTTCAAAAACAAAAACGAAAAACAATACAAAAATGAGGGGTATTTTATTTGAACTAAGCAAAATTATCTGCCAAGAGAACAAGAAAAGTTGGCTTGTCAGGACTTTACAAAACAAGTACAATTAGCTAACCTCAATGAACCCAAAAATACCTTAAAATAAGTATATTCACACTAAAAAAAACTGAACTATCGTATTTTTCGGACTATAAATTGCGTTTTTTTCATAGTTTGGGGGTGCGACATATACTCTGGAGCAACTTATGTGGGAAATGATTAAAACATTACCGTAAAATATCAAATAATATTATTTATCTGATTCGCGGAAGAGACGAAGAAAATGTCAGCAATCGTCACACACACGTCAACCAATAAGAATTCGGCGGGGGAGGGTCATGGCAGAAGTGCATTGTGGGTCATGGAATGCTAACTGCTATATGCTACTGCCGTAGCTATTAAAATGGATCGTTTCATCGTTGACGGTAACTTATAAAAACTGAGAAGAGCTGAACAAAAATGGCACCGAAAAGGAAATCATGTACTGCAGATTACACAATATGAAATAATATTATTTATCTCATTCGCGGAAGAGACGAAGAAAACGGCAGCAATCGTCACACACACGTCAACCAATAAGAATTCGGCGGGGGAGGGTCATGGCAGAAGTGTATTGTGGGTCATGGAATGCTAACTGCTAACTGCTGTATGCTACAGCCGTAGCTATTAAAATGGATAATTTCATCGTTGGCGGTAACTTATAAAAACTGAAAAGGGCTGAACAAAAATGGCACCGAAAAGGAAATCATGTACTGCAGATTACACAATATCAAATAATATTATCCATCTCATTCGCGGAAGAGACGAAGAAAATGTCAGCAATCGTCACACACACGTCAACCAATAAGAATTTGGCAGGGGAGGATCATGGCAGAAGTGCATTGTGGGTCATGGAACCCTAACTGCTATATGCTACAGCCGTAGCTATTAAAATGGATCGTTTCATCGTTGGCGGTAACTTATAAAAACTGAAAAGGAGCTGAACAAAAATGGCACCAAAAAGGAAATCATGTACTGCAGATTACAAGCTGGACGTAGTGAAATATGCAGCAGAAAACGACAAGAGGAAGCGGCGCATACCTTTAGAGTTGGCAGAGTTGTTTAGAAGCGACATCGAGGAGGAAGATTTCATGGGATTTATCGATTAGGAGTGACAGATTGTTTGGTAAACGTGTAGCATGTTCTATATGTTATAGTTAAGTGGAGGACTTCAAGTACCTAGGAGTCTTGTTCACGAGTGAGGGAAGAGTGGATCGTGAGATCGACAGGCGGATCGGTGCGGCGTCTTCAGTAATGCGGACGTTGTACCGATCCGTTGTGGTGAAGAAGGAGCTGAGCCGGAAGGCAAAGCTCTCAATTTACCGGTCGATCTACGTTCCCATCCTCACCTATGGTCATGAGCTTTGGGTCTCCTTAGTTCCCAAAGGTTTATTGAGTGTTGTTAAAAGAAAAGGTGATGAAACACAGTGGTGAACATGCCCTTTCCCAACTACTTTGGCACATGTTGCAGCCATGAAATTCTAAGTTATTTATTATTTGCAAAAAAAAAATACAATCAAATCTATGAGTTTGAACATCAAATATATTGTCTTTGTAGTGCATTCAACTGAATATGGGTTGAATCGGGATCTTCAGCTCTCACTGGATCGGTTTGCAGCCGAGTGTGAAGCGACCGGAATGAGAATCAGCACCTCCAAGTCCGAGTCCATGGTTCTCGCCCGGAAAAGGGTGGAGTGCCATCTCCGGGTTGGGGAGGAGACCCTGCCCCAAGTGGAGGAGTTCAAGTACCTAGGAGTCTTGTTCACGAGTGGGGGAAGAGTGGATCGTGAGATCGACAGGCGGATCGGTGCGGCGTCTTCAGTAATGCGGACGTTGTACCGATCCGTTGTGGTGAAGAAGGAGCTGAGCCGGAAGGCAAAGCTCTCAATTTACCGGTCGATCTACGTTCCCATCCTCACCTATGGTCATGAGCTTTGGGTCATGACTGAAAGGATAAGATCACGGGTACAAGCGGCCGAAATGAGTTTCCTCCGCCGTGTGGCGGGGCTCTCCCTTAGAGATAGGGTGAGAAGCTCGGCCATCCGGGAGGAACTCAAAGTAAAGCCGCTGCTCCTTCACATCGAGAGGAGCCAGATGAGGTGGTTCGGGCATCTGGTCAGGATGCCACCCGAACGCCTCCCTAGGGAGGTGTTTAGGGCACGTCCAACCGGTAGGAGGCCACGGGGAAGACCCAGGACACGTTGGGAAGACTATGTCTCCCGGCTGGCCTGGGAACGCCTCGGGATCCCCCGGGAAGAGCTAGACGAAGTGGCTGGGGAGAGGGAAGTCTGGGTTTCCCTGCTTAGGTTGTTGCCCCCGCGACCCGACCTCGGATAAGCGGAAGAAGATGGATGGATGGATGGATTTGCTATTTTTTATACAATTTTATTTATATAAAACAGTTTAGAGTCTTTACTTTTCTGTAACTTTGCAGAAGCCGTCTGCTTCTTAATATTTTATTTCAATGCCTTCCTTTTTTTTTTTTCCCCCAAAATATGTAAACAGACTGTAAAAAAACGAAAGGATAACCAACAAACGGCCATGAAAACGTAACCTCTCAGCTGGAGACGACGTGGGTATTAGAATAATGATGTATATATAACACACAGCTTTTATGCTTAAGGGCCGTTGCGATAATTATTATCAATTGTGCTGAAGTGGTATTTTTTTTTCTCTGTGCAAAGCTGGCAATCCAGAAGATTGCAAGCCAGTCTCGTATCAGTGTCCGTGTGCAGGAACGGCCTGCTGACTCCCAAGGCAGAACACCGCCATGACGCATACAGAGCAGAGACAAGGCAATATCACCAGTGGCAACACATTTGCATTTCTTGCATAATCATATATTGTGTCTAACTGGAGCTGTCTGGATTACCCCCTTCCTTCAGCGACAGCTTCAGTTATTGAAACAGGGACCTCCCAAATAAATAGAGGAAGCACGTGGACTGGACTTTTAGAACGTAGTTTGGATCCGTAACTAGAAGACAGCCCAAAAAACGTGTCTCCTCAATTGAGCCAAATTAAACTCTGTCTCTGCATGATTCCTTGCTTCTCGTCTGTTTCATAGATGTCATCAGTGTTTGAACCTGACATCGGGAGAGTGGCCGTGCCAGCAACCTGAGGGTTCCTGGTTCAATGCCCACTTTCTACCAACTTCGTCACGTCCGTTGTGTCCACTTCACCTTTGCTCCTGATGGGTCGTGGTTAGGGCCTTGCATGGCAGCTCCCACCATCAGTGTGTGAATGTGTGTGTGAATGGGTGAATGTGGAAATAGTGTCAAAGCGCTTTGAGTACCGTGAAGGTAGAAAAGCGCAATACAAGTAGAACCCATTTACCATTGACTCAGCTTGCATCTAAAGTCTTGCTGGATATGTTTACTTGCGAAGTCTGTTGAATATTTGCATTTCGGCTCTCTCCCTCTCCCATGGTGTGGCTTCAACTCGGATCATATTTTATTTTTCCCTTTTATGAAATGAAATCCTAAATATTTCAGTCCGTATAAATTACCCCACTGTGTTTTCTGTGCAGACAACGGGACAGCTAGCCGCCTGTGTGGGGAAAAAGCAACGTGACCACACTCCATTTCCCCACAGGCACGTGTTGGATGTTCGAACAAATCTCCAGACGCACCTCTCACTTTCCGTTTTTTTGTTTTGTTTTTCTATAAACCCCGCTCACTTTCCGTAGGAAAATGCAGCTTTGGCAAAGTGCGCTCGTCGCCCTTCTCGTCTTTGAACAGCTTGTGCGCCCTGGGCCTGTCCCAGACGCTTCATTTGGATTTATTTATTTATTTGTCTCTCCCTCGCCTGGGTCTCTTTACACTGGCGATGAGCAGGCTGTTGCCTCTGAGCAAACTCCAGCAGAGAAATCCCGAGAGGGGCGTGGGCCAGGCTGGCCCCTGATGGCAAGAATGTGCTTCAAACTAGTCATGACTTTATCCTCTAAAGACCATAGTGGCCACATGCGTGGACAGCAGCTTTTAGCTTTTATTTCCAAAATTGTGTACGCTACTGAATTGGGATCTTATGCCGACATATGGACACCTATACTGCTATCTGGTGGTGTCAGAAGAGTAAAACAAACAATGGAATTTGGACAAAAAAGTGTAAAAATAAAAATTAGCATGTCATTACACATGAAGTACATGTTTGTTAATTATGGACTAATACATATAAAAATATTATTTTTTATTTTTTATTCTATTTAGGGTCCAATAAGCCCAAATAGCAAAGAAAAATAGTGAAGTGAATTATATTTATATAGCGCTTTTTCTCTAGTGACTCAAAGCGCTTTACATAGTGAAACCCAATATCTAAGTTACATTTAAACCAGTGTGGGTGGCACTGGGAGCAGGTGGGTAAAGTGTCTTGCCCAAGGACACAGCGGCAGTAACTAGGATGGCGGAAGCGGGGATCAAACCTGCAACCCTCAAGTTGCTGGCACGGCCACTCTACCAACCGAGCTATACCGCCCAAAAAATTAAAACAAATAATGTAAACAAACAGCTTGGGCCTTAAGAAGTTAAATATTGTTGCGTTTGTGGCGCATTGTGGGTGCGCCAGTTGTCACCCCAAGATGCTGCAGGACTCGGACAGGCAGGATACCAGGAAAGAACTAGTTTAATATAAAAATGACAAAAGAATTCTTGACAAAAAGACAAGAAAAGGAGTGCCTACGCACGGGAAGCTAAATGCTAATGGTTAGCAAGCATCGAGTTCAAAGTGTCCAAATAGAGAAACGACGTGCAGAGCGCACGCGAAGACGTGACTTAGCCAGGTAGATACAAAGTAAAAATACCAAACGTAACTGTTGCATGGAGCAAACAAAACATCCAGGACGAACACAGGTAACCGGCAGGTTTAAATACACAAACAATCATCGAAAACAGTTGTGCGTCAGAAAGTCAGTGCAGGTGGAACAAATGAAGTCGCCATGGTGACAAATACAAACAAGGAAGTGCTCAAACAAAGTCAAAAGTCCACATAACACACAATCCAGACAGCGAATCGTGACAAAATATGGTGCGAAACTCCACTCACAAAGTCGCCTATTCCATAATTGCCAACCTTCCGGATTTTCCGGGAGACTCCCGAATTTCAATGCCTCTCCCGAAAATCACCCGGGACAACCATTGTCACGAATTTCTCCCGATTCCGTCACTTCTACTTTTCCTCCGGCCCAGTCACGTAATAACATCTACGGCTTTTGGAGAGCGAAAAACAGCACACACAACAAGAAGGAGACTATTATATATGTCTCCGTTATCCATAGCTTTATCTATAACCAATAAAGTAGATAAGCACGGATTTCTTTCTCAGCATGTGTTTTATTCCAGCCGGCACGTTTATACACCGACACACAACATCCAGAATCCCCTCACGCATTGCTTCAAAACTACGGCAAGTAGTAATGTCCAAAAAAAGATAGTGACAGAGAATAGAACGAGGATGGACAATTCAACCCTAAACTCACTCCTTTCCTGCAAAATAAATGACAAAGATGCTGCCCATACTTATGGTCCTTTGCAGGCTTTGCTACTGGCTGCAAAGCACAACACTTTCAAATGCAACAAGGAGTAGAGAGGAGTGTTATGTGTGTGTATATGTGTAAATAAATGAACTGTGAACACTGAAATTAAAGTATTTCTTATATATAACCAAAATAAATACTTCAATGTTCGTGAATTCTAGCTGTAAATATACTCCTCCCCCCTTAACCCCGCCCCACCCACCCCAATCTCCCATACTTGGAGGTCTCAAGGTTGGCAAGTATGACCTATTGCAGGGGTCGGGAACCTTTTTGGCTGAGAGAGCCAAAAAGCCAAATACTTTAAAATATATTTCCGTAAGAGCCATATAATATTTTTTTTTAACACTGAACACAACTAAACGCTTGCATTTTTAATTAAGACCAACATTTCTAGAGTATAATAGGTCTCTTATTCTTTGTCCAATCCAATCCAATCCACTTTATTTATATAGCACATTTAAACAACAATAACGTTTCCAAAGTGCTGCACAGCCATGTTAAAAACAATTGTAAAAAAAAAAATAAAATAAAAAAATAGATAAATAAATAAATAAAATAAAATAAAATAAATATATATATATAATATATATATATTATGCTCCACCAATGACTGAATAAAAACAAAAAATAAATAAATATAAAACCAATAAAAACAATATAAAAACAAATATGATTAAAAACTATTTTAAAGGGTAAAATCAATTAAAACAGTAAAATAGAAATCAAAGTGTATAAAAAACACAGAGAACAGAGGACCACACAACTCACGTAGTGTTAAAAGCCAAAGAATAAAAGTGGGTCTTAAGACGAGACTTAAAACACTCCACTGTGGAAGCAGTTTGAACATGGAGGGGCAGAGTGTTCCAGAGCTTAGGGCCGACCACAGAGAAGGCCCTGTCTCCCCTGGTCTTAAGTCTGGTCTTGGGCACCACGAGCTGGAACTGGCTTTCGGACCTCAGAGCGCGCGCAGGGATGTAAATTTGGATAAAGTCCGAGATATATTGAGGTGCCAGTCCATGTAAAGATTTAAAAACAAACAGCAATGTTTTAAAATCAATTCTAAAATGAACACGGAGCCTTTGTAATTACATTGTTATTCTGAAGCTAACTGTGGAGGGGGCGTGGCCTGCGGGCCTGCAGCGACAGGTGCGTAGACGGCCCAACTTGGCCTTGTTATCTAATCACCTGTCGCTCTGTTATAAGCAGCAGCCAGCAGGAGAAACTGGGTTGGGGCTGGAAAAACTATTGCTGGAAAGCAACTAAGACTTATTGAAAAATAAAACAATATTGTAACCCTGAAACAGGCTCTCATGTCGGTGCTTGGTGGTCTGAAGAACCCCCAGGAGGGCAAGCCCTACACTAACCAATAATAAATAAATAACTTCTTACCATTAACGCAACTTCTTGAACAGGTGCGGAAGAAAACGGATGGATGGATTAAAAATGCATGAGAATGTTTTATATTTTGAACACTATTTTTAACACTGTGATTACAAGTGGAATTATTCATTACTTATCGTGTTAAGCAACGTCAGCTCAGATTTATCCGAGAGCCAGATGCAGTCATCAAAAGAGCCACAGGTTCCCTACCCCTGGCCTATTTGCTTTGAAGAATCATCATTTTGACCAGGAGTAGCAACATCTTTGCAGTGAAAATGTGTTGTGACTCAGTAAAATTCGGCCCTTTTTTCATCAGCACTGCAGTGTATTAGAAAGAAAACGTTATTTGGTAAAAAAAATAAAATGATCATAGCCAACATAGTGTCCCCCTCAGCATCTCAAAACTATTTTTTGCGATCTTCCTCAAAGTCCAGATAGTGCTTGATGCAGCAGTATGCAAATATGTCTCTCAGTGTATCGCTACATCATTTTGAGCCGTAAATAAAGCTAATAAAGCTTAGCGCCGACTGTGTGGTTGCTCAACCATTTGCATACAGTGGAGCGAATGTTGTCATTGCTGGTAATAATGCAAATATCAATATTTACTAGTTGCTGATCCAAAATGATGTCTCATCTGCATTCTGCCAAATGGTAAATATTTATTTGGGCAACAATATTTGATGGAGCAAACCCAACGGCTACAACATCACAGAAGGGAAGGGATTCATTGGGCCCCATTCCTGGCTGGATCTCACTTGAGAGGGAACCCACAGAACACATTTTAAGAGGTTCGCCACTCTACTGCCGTCTGCTGGCTAAAGTAGATAGTGGACCGCCCCGATTTGTCACGTTTCATGTGTCAGGTAAACCACAACGAGTGGGGCCGTATAGAAAACCCAAAAGCAGTGAAATTGGCACGTTCTGTTAATCGTGAATGAAAACATGAGACAATGATTTGCAAATCCTTTTCAACATATATTTCAATCAATCAATCAATGTTTACTTATATAGTCCTAAATCACTAGTGTCTCAAAGGTCTGCACAAACCACTACGACATCCTCGGTAGGCCCACATAAGGGCAAGGAAAACTCACACCCAGTGGGACGTCGGTGACAATGATGACTATGAGAACCTTGGAGAGGAGGAAAGCAATGGATGTCGAGCGGGTCTAACATGATACTGTGAAAGTTCAATCCATAATGGATCCAACACAGTCGCGAGAGTCCAGTCCAAAGTGGATCCAACACAGCAGCGAGAGTCCCGTTCACAGCGGAGCCAGCAGGAAACCATCCCAAGCGGAGGCGGATCAGCAGCGCAGAGATGTCCCCAGCCGATACACAGGCAAGCAGTACATGGCCACCGGATCGGA
>NC_084615.1:75514048-75521548 GCF_033978795.1 Nerophis ophidion
TCAGGTCCTAACAGTCCACATTTATGTCTTATGTGTGACTGTGTGATTGATCACACTGTACCACAACAACTATAAGTAAAACCAGAATTAATACATACAAATGAAATGAAATGCAAGGATTTTATGTCTGAAAAATACGGTAATTGAATAGCTTGAAAGCATTGACGATCCAGTTGAAGGTTTTATGATGGCTAATTTTAACTGAACTGTTACAGTATGTCTTTTGATACTGTTCTCTAAGAGAAAAAGCACTTTGAAGTCAGACCAAGTTGGAAGTCAACTAGCATCGTGACTTTGCTGAATGGAACTGTTTCAGGTGTCCTTCATTAAAAGGACAGTCGTTAGCGGATCCATCTACAACAGCAGGTAGAAGGTAGACCCAGCAAGTTTACGCAAAGGTATAAGCGAGTACCACGTTGGGAGCTATTCCCCACAAAGCAGACGGTCAGTCCCTATTTTATTTAATGTGCACGCTTATGTGTCTCAATAGGGGTCTGCAGCAAAAAAAAATCCGACAGCTTCCCTCAATGTTGGTATCTCATCTGCACTGGTGGGTTATTTTAATTAGCCAAGACAAAAAAAATAAATCCCACTGATAGAAAATGGCCAAATTGGGCACACTGCTGTTCTTGAAAGTTTATTAAATCTTTTTTTTCCCTCCTGCACAGGAAAACAATGTTTAGGCAGCATGATGATCGTAGTCGGTGGGCCGGAAAAAACATCTTAAAGTGGGGGAAAAAAAAAAAAAAAAAAATGCTTTCTTTAATCAGGAAAATACTATCATCCGTATTACTAGTGTTGGTAGGCAGAAGAATTAAAGAGAAACATCTCAGATACGTAGAAATACAAGCGAGTTAATGCTTGAAAATGTGTGCTGGAATGACAAGTGAAACGAAAAGTAATTGAGGCGCTTTTGAGAGTGACCGATATCCAAATGAATGAACAAGTTCAGTCTGATTCATTAGTTAATTGCTTTCTAAGCAGGCAGCAGAAAGAAGTGATTTATTTTACTGTTAACTGTTTGTTTTTTTTCAATAAAAAGTGGATTAATTATGCAACGGCATTAGTGCTATCTCCAAAATAGCTCAACTTTAAAGCACTTGTGCAACAACTACAAAAAAAAGATGGCTTTGTTTGGAAAGGAGGAAAACATCTACATCATTTTTCACAAGCCCCACTTTTTGTATGAGCGCCATTATTTCCCTGTCACGTTTTTTTTTGGTCATGTTCGGTTTTGTTTTTTGGACACTCAGTTCCTGTTCCTGCACTTCCTTGTTTGCTTTGTTACCATGGCAACTCATTAGTTTTCACCTTGTCCTCATGTCTTACACCAGTTTGCAATTATCATGTCTATTATTTAAACCGGAAGTTGCCAGGAAGTCAGCCTGGCGACTTTACCCCTACTCCCTTCATGCCATGCCATGCCATGCCTGCTTATCAATCTGTTCATAGATTCCCTCCTGCTCATGCCACGTAATTTTTATTTTTATGTCACAGGTGTTGAGTTCACGGTGGCAGAGGGGTTAGTGCGTCTGCCTCACAATACGAAGTTCCTGCAGTCCTGGGTTCAAATCCAGGCTTGGGATCTTTCTGTGTGGAGTTTGCATGTTCTCCCCGTGAATGCGTGGGTTCCCTCCGGGTACTCCGGCTTCCTCCCACTTCCAAAGACATGCACCTGGGGATAGGTTGATTGGCAACACTAAATTGGCCCTAGTGTGTGAATGTGAGTGTGAATGTTGTCTGTCTATCTGTGTTGGCCCTGCGATGAGGTGGCGACTTGTCCAGGGTGTACCCTGCCTTCCGCCCGATTGTAGCTGAGATAGGCGCCAGCGCCCCCCGCGACCCCGAAAGGGAATAAGCGGTAGAGAATGGATGGAGGTGTTGAGTTTTTTTTTTGTCCATAGTCATGCCATAGTGCTAGTTTTGTTTTCTAGTCAAGTTTGTTCTCCGCCATTGTGCGCGCCTTTTGTTTGCCTTTTTTTGCTATACTCTTTAAAATAAGTATCTACTTACACTCACGTCTTGCTCGTGCCAACTTTCCTTTTCCTCGGAAAACCAATCCAAACCCCAAAGTCCACGGTTTGACATTCCCCGTGTTTATACACAGTGCTGCTCGGGTATTGTTTAGCCCGGGGGTCAGCAACCCGCGGCTCTAGAGCCACATGCTCCATGGAGATTTTTAAAAAATGTATGGAAATGGGAAAAAAAATGTAATATGGTTTCTGTAGGAGGATAAACACAACTCAAACCTTCCTTGGCGCGGCATAGCTCGGTTGGTAGAGTGGCCGTGTCAGCAACTTGAGGGTTACAGGTTCGATTCCCGCTTCCGCCATCCTGGGAGCAGGTGGGTAAAGTGTCCTTGGGCAAGATATTTTACCCACCTGCTCCCAGTGCCACCCACACTGGTTTGAATGTAACTTAGATATTGGGTTTCACTATGTAAAGCGCTTTGAGTCACTAGAGAAAAGCGCTATATGAATATAATTCACTTCACTTCACTAATTGTTAAAAAGCCCACCGTTTAATATGTTTGTGTTTATGCTTCGTTGATGAGAGTGCCATTTTGTCCTACTAATTTCAGCTGCCCTTGAACTCACCGTTGTGTGGACTGTTTGTTTACATGAACAACTTTCTCCGACGCTGCCGCAGAAAGGCGTGTTTTATGCCACTCCTTTATTCGTCTCATTTTGTCCACCAAACATTTTATACTGTGCGTGAACGGACAAAAGTGAGCATTGTTGATGGTATTGACTCGTTGGAGTGCTAATCAGGCATGTTCGGTTGCTAATAGATGCTAACATGCTATTTAGGCTAGCTGGATGTACATTTGCATTATTTTGCCTCGCCACATTACCTAACATGCATGTTTTCACACTTTTTTGGTTGATTAATTGATTGAAACTTTTATTAGTAGATTGCACAGTACAGTACATATTCCGTACAATTGACCACTAAATGGTAACACCCCAATAAGTTTTTCAACTTGTTTAAGTCGGGGTCCACTTGGCATGAGGGGAAAGAAACAACGCACAATCTAAAACTAAAACAATATTGTGGTCTAACAAATCTGAACTAAAAGCCTTCCCTAAAATGTTCCATCAAAGTTAAAAAGAATTGTCTAACGTGTCTTGGAGAGATAAGGAATTAAGATTCAGGGCTCATCCCCTGGGTGATTAATGAATTGATTAAGAGGCGTGTCCCAAACGTTTTATCTAAATTGTGCACTTTCTGGATGCGCGGTTTGGAGCTTTTTGGCATTGATTGCCTGCTGCTGCTGCTGAAAACGATGAGAGTGAAAAAATATAATTGAGTCAGTGGGAGGGCAAAAAAAATAAAAAATGTTAAAAAGATGCATCAGTGGGAAAGAAGTGTCCCTAGTTGCACTAAACACTGTCAAAGTGAGGCTAACAAACAAATTAGATTAAAGGCCTACTGAAATGAGATTTTCTTATTTAAACGTGTGTGTGTGTGTAAAAGCCACATATATCATGTGACTAGGCCGGCACGCTGTTTCTACCTAGGAAAAGCAGACGTGACGAAAGGTTTTAGAGGACGCTTGAGGCAGTGCCTAAAGGCACGCCCCCAATATTGTTGTCCAGGTGGGAATCGGGAGAAATTTGGGAGAATGGTTGCCCCCTGTGATTTTTGTGTGGGGCACTGAAATTTGGGAGTCTCCTTGAAAAATTAGGGGGGGGGGGGGTTAGCAAGTATGAGTATTAGCGGTGAATGCGGTGTTACAGCGACACCGCCGCTGTATAACACCGGCGGGCCAGCTCTAATGTTAATTTGATATTGCCTCAAGGGCCAAATGAAAATACACGGCGGGCCAGAGTTTGACACCCATGCTCTAAGAAAGGGGCGCTCACACTTTTTCTGCAGGTGAGCTACTTTTCAATTGACCAAGTCGAGGAGATCTACCTCATTCCTATTTATAATTTATATGTATTTATTTATGAAAGAGACATTTTTGTTAACAAGTTAATGGTGTTTAATGATAATACAAGCATGTTTAACACACATCGATTCCTTTCTTTCATGAAGACAAGAATATAAGTTGGTGTATTACCTGATTCTGATGACTTGCATTGATTGGAATTAGACAGTGGTGCTGATAACATCCGCATTTTCAAATGGAGGAAAAAAAAAAATCCTCCTTTCTGTCCAATACCACATGAAAGTGGTTGGATTTGGCATCTCATTTGTCCAACTTGCATACTCCTTTTTAAACACTTTGTTATGAGAGTAGCATATGTGTGTGGCCCTTTAATGTCTGGCAGCAGGTGAGTGACGTCAGTGAGTGTGCGGGTGGGCAAGCAAGTGAGAAAGCGGTCGCTGAGGGCGGGGGAGAAATACATTGGCATCAAACTCCGTAGCTTGCTAGCTTGTGCACGCTAGCTTTCTGAGACTCTTATTTTGTTAGCACAGGCAGGATGAAACAGGTCTTTTATGGTGAAGACAGGAACTGTGCAGTCGGTCTTTAGAGTTTTGACAGTAGGTACGGAGTCTCTAGAAATAAAATGTGTTTCTCTGCGTCCGCCCTGTTAGTGATTTTTTTCTTAAATATGAGCTCGCAGCAGCCAGCGTCATCTCACAAGATCCTCGGGTGCCGAGAATGTCAAACAACTGACGAAAGTGAAGTCTTGGTATGATTGATGATTGCTCATTTTTATGTCTATTTTTTAATGCCTGGCTTGAGATCGACTGACACACCCTCCGAGATCGACCAGTCGATCGTGATCGACGTAATGCCCACCCCTGCTCTAAGGTTTCAAGGAATTATTTCGAGGGGCGGCATAGCTCGGTTGGTAGAATTGCTGTGCCAGCAACTTGAGGGTTGCAGGTTCGATTCCCACTTGTGCAATCCTAGTTACTGCCGTTGTGTCCTTTGGCAAGACACTTTACCCACCTGCTCCCAGTGCCACCCACACTGTTTTGAATGTAACTTAGATATTGGGTTTCACTATGTAAAGCGCTTTGAGTCACTTGAGCAAAGCGCTATATAAATATAATTCACTATAGATAAATATAAATAAAATTCACATTATTTTAAGAATCTGCTTACTCTTTTCTAGGGAGGACTTTATATCCGGGCCAGCACGGTGGAACAGCGGTTAGTGCATCTGCCTCACAATACAAAGGTCCTGAGCAGTCGTGTGTTCTTTCTGTGTGGAGTTTGCATGTTCTCCCCGTGAATGCGTGGGTTCCCTCCGGGTACTCCGGCTTCCTCCCACTTCCAAAGACATGCACCTGGGGATAGGTTGATTGGCAACACTAAATTGGCCCTAGTGTGTGAATGTTGTCTGTCTATCTGTGTTGGCCCTGCGATGAGGTGGCGACTTGTCCAGGGTGTACGCCGCCTTCTGCCCAAATGCAGCTGAGATAGGCTCCAGCGACCCCCCCCACCGTCACGCCAAAAGGGACACGCGGTAGGAAATGGAAGGATGGATGGACTTTATGTCCCTTTTAATAGGGAGTGTGGGTGTTGGGGCTTCAATAGTAAACACCTGGTGATGACAGCGGTGAAAGCTCACCTGCTCTAATATGGTGTTGATCCGGTCCACCTCGCAGTCAATCACAAAGCGCTTCTCCTGCCGCCTGTCCATCTCCTCGATGATGCGTCTGAACTCTGACGCATCCGTGGTGCCGCTCACGGAGCGAGCGGTCACCTGCCAGTTGTTGGCCACCGCCGCCTCCATGATGGCCTGCAGTATGGAGAATCCTAAAGAACAATGGAGAGAGAGAGAGAGAGAGAGAGACGGTCGTGACCCGGGCAGATTAGACACAGAATCGAGAAGCTGCTAATTTATTCCGGGGAGGTTTTTCCGCTTGGATCCGAAGGTCAAAGGGCATCTCATTACAATCTAAAATAGCACTCAGAAGTCCCACTAGAATATCGTATGGGCCTAAGCCTTGGGTGGCATGTGCGGGAATCCACATTTGCATATTGAAAAGGCGATATAATGAAGTGAATAGAATTGGAATTATATATCCATATTATTTAAAGATCAGCAGGTGATGTTATTACGCCTGGCGATCAATTAAATTATGGCATTTAGCTCAGCGACGTGCTAATGTTGGCACATCCTGGTTAGTGTCACCTTGGAAGATCGCTCCGACTCAGTGGGACCCATTCAGCAACCGTACTTAAGAACACATTTACCGAGTTTTTAAGGAGATTTTTTTTTCGTTGTTCGCATGTAAGAACAAAATCTACAAGTGCTCCAGAGCAGTGGTCCCCAACCACCGGGCCGTGGAAGAATTTTTTATTAAAAAAAAAAAAAAAAAAATGTTTTTTATTAAATCAACATAAAAACACAACATACACTTACAAATAGTGCACCAACCACAAAAAACGCCCTTTTTCCTGACAAAAACGTCCCTTTTTCATGACAAACAAGAAAAAAAAAAAGAAAAAAAGAAAAAAAAAGGACACCCCCCCGGGCCGCGGGACAAATTATTAAGCGTTGACCGGTCCGCGGATACAAAAAGGTTGGGGACCACTGCTCTAGAGCACTCTTAGGGTGGCCTATTTGTTCTTAAAGGCCTACTGAAATGCGATTTTCTTATTTAAACGGGGATAGCAGCTCCATTCTATGTGTCAGACTTGATCATTTGGCGATATTGCCATATTTTTGCTAAAAGGATTTAGTAGAGAACATCGACGATAAAGTTCACAACTTTTGGTGCTGATAAAAAAAAGCCTTGCCTGTACCGGAAGTAGAAGACGATATGCGCGTGACGTCACAAGTTGTGGAACTCCTTACATCTAAACATTGTTTAAAATCATGGCCACTAGCAGCGAGAGCGATTCGGACCAATAAAGCGACGATTTCCCCATTAATTTGAGCGAGGATGAAAGATTGGTGGATGAGGAAAGCGAGAGTGAAGGACTAGAAAGAGAAAAAAAAAAGGACTATAGGGAAGTGGGAGCGATTCAGATAGGGAAGATTCCATTAGAGGCAGGACCACTCGGCCAGGCCCAACCGCAACAAGGGATAGAGCCATACCGCTTTGAACCCAATGCTGACGGTCAGGAGGACGCTGCTGATATTGATGCCGGAGTAGCACATGACATAGATCGCCTTCAGAAAACAGAATGGGAAAATTGTATTTATTTGTCGAAATGATCCCTGCATAATACACTGTGCTTTAAGTGTGTGTGGTCCAATCCAACAGTGTTCGCTTGACATCTTTGTTCCATAGTAAAGCTTGACTGTCATCTTTCGGGAACGTAAACAAGGAAACACCGGCTGTGTTTGTGCTGCTAAAGCCGGCCGCAATACACCGCTTCCCACCTACAGCTTTCTTCTTTGATGTCTCCATTGTTCATTGAACAAATTGCAAAAGATTAACCAACACAGATTTCCAGAATACTGTGGAATTTTGCGATGAAAACAGACAACTTAATAGCTGGGCACGATGCTGGCACAAAATGTCCTCAGGTGTCATCATACTGAGACGTTTTCAGCAGGATTTTTCGACGCAAAATTTTAAATTGCA
>NC_084615.1:75524048-75549048 GCF_033978795.1 Nerophis ophidion
TATTTCCCCTTGCGGGATAGTACGAATTTCTCTTCTGTAATCTGGGACGGCGTGGCACGGTTGGGAGAGTGGCCGTGCCAGCCACCTGAGAGTTCCTGGTTTAATCCCCACCTGCTACCAACTTCGTCACGTCCGTTGTGTCCTTGAGCAAGACACTTCACCTTTGCTCCTGGTGGGTCATGGTTAGGGCCTTGCATGGCAGCTCCCTCCATCAGTGTATGAATGTGTCTGTGAATGGGTGAATGTGGAAATAGTGTCAACGCGCTTTGAGTACCTTGAAGGTAGAAATGCGCCGTAGAAGTATAACCCATTTACCATTTACAGTTTGTGTTTTCTCCGTGTGTTTGATGTTGGGCTTTTACGCCGGAATTGTGCCCTTAAATGGGGAATTAAGTGCGTCTACCTATGCAAATTACGGAATTAAGTGGGTTTACATATGCATATTGGGGAAATAAGGGTGTGTTTATATGCAAATTATGATAGGCACACACGCGCTAAACAATTTGGCCTTCAGCAACAGGCGGGAAAAATTGCGCCGTTTAAGAACATGTCATGAATTTGAATGGACTCCTCTTAGGAAAAGTTAGGAAATGATTGCTGAATGGGGGCCCGTTCATCCATCCATCCATTTTTTTACCGCTTGTCCCTTTTGGGGTCGCTGGAGCCTATCTCAGCTGTATTCGGTCGGAAGGCGGTGTACACCCTGGACAAGTCGCTACTTCATCGCAGGGTTAACACAGATAGACACACTAGGGCCAATTTAGTGTTGCCAATCAACCTATCCCCAGGTGCATGTCTTTGGAGGTAGGAGGAAGCCGGAGTACCCGGAGGGAACCCACGCAGTCACGAGGAGGACATGCAAACTCCACACAGAAAGATCCCGAGACCGGGATTGAACTCAGGACTACTCAGGACCTTCGTATTGTGAGGCACATGCACTAACCCCTGTACCACCGTGCTGTCCTGAATGGTGCCCATTGAGATTTATTCAAGACCGATCATCCACAAAAAGAAAAACCCTTCTAGTGGTTTAATGCAATCAAATATTTTCAGCCTAAGGTCAAATCACGTAGATAGTTAGCTATTTGTAGAGGGTATTCAATAAAAAAGGCTCAACTTGTCTCCACTCTCTAAAATAATGAAATGAACACGACGGAGTGAATAGAAATCAAGCACGGGGCTGCCATCCCATTAAGTCATGGACAATGAAACTCTATACAAAGTTGGCTTCTTTTAATTCCTCGCCATCCGTCATCACGCGTACATAAAAAAGCAGCAGCCGCAGCACATTTTTGCCAGCCAATGCAAACTGCTTAGACACCATGATTAACCTTCCTCTTGTGTTAGCTTTCTGTTACCATCTCTTATGTTAACGGGTCGGTTTTGACCCATGTCTTAAATCAGCTGTAAAATACACTAAAAACTATTATCTATCATCCAATTTGTTTCTCATCTCTTGGTTACCTCGTTAGGCTTCCTTATCCTTGAAAATATTGGTTTTGATATTTTTGGTTTGGGCCATTGGGCCTTTTTTTGTCAGTATACCCCTCGATTTCAATTTTTAAAAATGGTAAAACGAACCTCAAGAGAATCATATAAATAAAAAAAAGGTTGTTGTGTTACCTAACTATTACTAAGGGGTATTAGAACACATCTCTTAAATAAATGTGTTTTATTTATTTTTTCATTTTAAGAATTTTAACTATAGTAACATCTATGGTGTTACGGGTCAATTTCAACCCATATATATTTACTTCAAGAAAAAGGCTAAAAAGTATTTTTTTCAGCAACAGAAATCCAACATCAAACAAACAACCAATCAAGCAAATGAAACCAAGAGGAATAGATTACTAGTTCCAAAACTAATAAAAAAAACAAAATCTGAGTGGCAAAAAGTGACACTTTTAGTGTCTGTCTTTTGTTTGTTTTTGTACAGGATAACAAGGTAAAATGAGAATCCACTAAAGCTCACATGACTGGGAAAGGAGCTGGCTGTCAGTGTGTTCAGTTTTGGCTCTTATCATTGCTTTATCATCTTATTTTTATAAATGGGTCGAAACCGACCCTAACAACACCAAGCGCATAATTTCTACCAGAGCATTTTATAATTTAGTGAAAAATATTAAAATGTTTTATTTTGTTGACAAAGAGGTTCCTGACAAAGTCAAAAAGCTTTGATGCAAAAAAATACATGTATGTGGTGTTTTTATGCATTTAAAAACTAAAACGGGTCGCTGCCGACCCTAACACAAGACGAAGGTTAATATTGTCGCGGGTGATTAGGCAAATGGTAAGCAGTGGGAAAAGTTAACATTTGTCATTATTTTTCTCTCACTGGGAGCTGTTTTTCTTTGCAGTGCCTTATCTCCATAAACAGGCAGCCGAAAGACAAACAGGGCAAAAGCAACTTTCCTTCCTACGCTTTTTGTCCTTCCGTTCTTTGCATTTCTCCCGGATTGCAGAATAACCTTTTCGTGGAAGGCAGCGGCGGTAAGTACTCTGAGACTGTTGCACAGTGTGTGTCTGCCCTTCTGATGGGCTTCCTGCACTGCAGCAAATAGTCACATCCCCACCACATGACCTTTTGGTGAGTAGCGCTAAGACCGCACTCACTGGGTACTGTCATCTGTCCCGGAGAGCAAGGGGGGGCTCCCTCTGGAGACCGACGTCCATCAGGTTTCAAGGTTATCAGGTCGTACGTACAAGAAGCGCATTGCACTTCAGTTTACCACGACACAATAAGTAGCACCATAACACTTGCAGCCCTTCCCAATATCCTGTTCACAAGTAAACATGGCTTTGTTGTTCCTATTTTCGCAAGAATTTAGCGCACCCTTACACGATGGTACTTCAGTCCTCATATTTAATGAGAAATAGTTTTAGCAGAAGATTGTCACCAAAAATACATCTCAGTTGCCTCAGGGACTCAGCTTCTGTGTTTTTTTTTTTAACAACTCGTCATGTTTATGTGATCATGTTTTGTTTTAGTCATGTTCTGTTTGTTTTTTGGCCACTCAGTTCCTGTTTTTGCACTTCCTGGTTTGTTTTGTCACCATGACTACCCATTAGTGTTCACCTGTCCTCATGTCTCACACTTGTTTTCACTAATCACCACAGCATTATTTAAGCCTGTCTGTTTCTGTTCTTTTCCTGGTTACAGCACCTCCTTCTCACCGTCTACCACCTCCTTCATCTGCTACGCACCTTGTAATCCATGCACTTCCTGGTTTGTTTTGTCACCATGACTACCCATCAGTGTTCACCTGTCCTCATGTCTCACACCTGTTTTCACTAATCACCACAGTATTATTTAAGCCTGTCTGTTTCTGTTCTTTGTCCTGGTTACAGCACCTCCTTCTTACTGTCTACCACCTCCATCTGCTACGCACCTTGTAATTCATGCACTTCCTGGTGTGTTTTATCACCATGACTACCCATTAGTGTTCACCTGTCCTCATGTCTCACACCTGTTTTCCCTAATCACCACAGTATTATTTAAGCCTGTCTGTTTCTGTTCTTTGTCCTGGTTACAGCACCTCCTTCTCACCGTCTACCACCTCCTTCATCTGCTACGCACCTTGTAATCCATGCACTTCCTGGTTTGTTTTGTCACCATGACTACCCATTAGTGTTCACCTGTGCTAATGTCTCACACCTGTTTTCACTAATCACCACAGTAATATTTAAGCCTGTCTGTTTCTGTTCTTTGTCCTGGTTACAGCACCTCCTTCTCACCGTCTACCACCTCCTTCATCTGCTATGCACCTTGTAATCCATGCACTTCCTGGTTTGTTTTGTCACCATGACTACCCATTAGTGTTCACCTGTCCTCATGTCTCACACCTGTTTTCACTAATCACCACAGTATTATTTAAGCCTGTCTGTTTCTGTTCTTTGTCCTGGTTACAGCACCTCCTTCTCACCGTCTACCACCTCCTTCATCTGCTACGCACCTTGTAATCCATGCACTTCCTGGTTTGTTTTGTCACCATGACTACCCATTATTTTTCACCTGTCCTCATGTCTCACACCTGTTTTCACTAATCACCACAGTATTATTTAAGCCTGTCTGTTTCTGTTCTTTGTCCTGGTTACAGCACCTCCTTCTCACCGTCTACCACCTCCTTCATCTGCTACGCACCTTGTAATCCATGCACTTCCTGGTTTGTTTTGTCACCATGACTACCCATTAGTGTTCACCTGTCCTCATGTCTCACACCTGTTTTCACTAATCACCACAGTATTATTTAAGCCTGTCTGTTTCTGTTCTTTGTCCTGGTTACAGCACCTCCTTCTTACTGTCTACCACCTCCATCTGCTACGCACCTTGTAATCCATGCACTTCCTGGTGTGTTTTGTCACCATGACTACCCATTAGTGTTCACCTGTCCTCATGTCTCACACCTGTTTTCACTAATCACCACAGTATTATTTAAGCCTGTCTGTTTCTGTTCTTTGTCCTGGTTACAGCACCTCCTTCTTACTGTCTACCACCTCCATCTGCTACGCACCTTGTAATCCATGCCAATGATCCATGTCCCGTTCTCGTTCCGTTCTAAGTAAGTTTTGTCGTTATTTATGCCACAGTGCAAGTTTTTTTTTTTATGTTCATAGATTTGCCTGAGTGCGAGTTTTGTTTTCACAGCCAAATTTTTGTACCGCCATTGTACCTGTTTTTAGTTATAGTGTTAACAATAAATTATGTACTGACATTCACGTCTTGCCCATGCCAACTTTTCTTTTTGCCTTCTGGGAAAACAAACCCCATAGGCCATAGTCTTGACACAACTGTAAAGTAAGCCACCAAGGGGCAAAAGAAAGTTGCGAGTGACAGCACTTTGACAATGAAGGTAAGAAACACTGCAAATAACTTGTAGAAAAGTAAGAAAGTACTTTGGGTGTGGCTTCATTTCATTCATCATTTCTATACATGTTGCATTTTTTCTGCATGTAAAGCTAGGATTATACAGTTAATTCTCTTTAAAATGTGTTTTGTGTTAAGATTTTGCGTGCTTGGTACAAAGAATGATGTGATAATGTTCATCAGTCAACTTATTGATGTTAATTTTCAATCTATAAAGATTAAAAGAATAAATCAAAATCCAATTACAGTATGTTATTGTTGTAGTTTGATCATTTTCTTTGACTGATGTACTAAGATCATGTGGTTTATTTTGTACATATGTAGCATCATCTACATCAGAGGTGTCAAACTCAAATACAGAGTGGGCCAAAATTTAAAACTAAACAAAGCCGAGGGCCAAGGTTGAACATATTAACCTTTTAAAAAAGGTACCCAAACAAGTTTTGCAATGAATATTGAACAAGCTAGGCTTGTTGGAGGCCGTTCGGGCTCCAGTACTCTGGAATGCCCTCCCGGTAACAGTTCAAGATGCTACCTGAGTAGAAGCATTTAAGTCTCACCTTAAAACTCATCTGTATACTCTAGCCTTTAAATAGACTCCCTTTTTAGACCAGTTGATATGCCGCTTCTTTTCTTTCTCCTATGTTCTCCCCTCCCTTGTGGAGGGGGTCCGGTCCGATGACCATGGATGAGGTACTGGCTGTCCAGAGTCGAGTCCCAGGATGGACCGCTCGCCTGTATCGGTTGGGGACATCTCTAGGCTGCTGATCCACCTCCGCTTGAGATGGTTTCCTGTGGACGGGACTCTCGCTGCTGTCTTGGATCCGCTTGAACTGAACTCTCGCGGCTGTGTTGGAGCCACTATGGATTGAACTTTCACAGTATCATGTTAGACCCGCTCGACATCCATTGCTTTCGGTCCCCTAGAGGAGGGGGGGGGGGGTTCCCCACATCTGAGGTCCTCTCCAAGGTTTCTCATAGTCAGCATTGTCACTGGCGTCCCACTGGATGTGAATTCTCCCTGCCCACTGGGTGTGAGTTTTCCTTGCCCTTTTGTGGGTTCTTCCGAGGATGTTGTAGTCGTAATGATTTGTGCAGTCCTTTGAGACATTTGTGATTTGGGGCTATATAAATAAACATTGATTGATTGATTGATTGATAATCAGGGGTTAGTGCATCTGCCTCACAATATGAAGGTCCAGAGTAATCCTGGTTCAATCCCGGGCTCGGGATCTTTCTGTGTGGAGTTTGCATGTTCTCCCCGTGACTGCGTGGGTTCCCTCCGGGTACTCCGGCTTCCTCCCATGGAACAGGCAGAGCTTATATAACGTAATAGTGCAAAATCAACTTTCAAAAAACAAACGAAAAAACATCAGTGGGATATTAAATAAAATGTAATTAAAACAATTGATGCCTCTTTTCTATTTGCAGCCTTCTGAGGTAAATATCAACATTAACTTTTTCCACAGGCTAATAAATTCGAAAATAAAATAAAAATGAGGTGGGCGGGGTTTGGTGGTAGCAGGGGGGTGTAAATAGTAGCGTTCCGGAAGAGTTAGTGCTGCAAGGGTTTCTGTGTATTTGTTCTGTTGTGTTTTTGTTGTGTTACGGTGCGGGTGTTCTCCCGAAATGTGTTTTGTCATTCTTGTTTGGTGTGGGTTCACAGTGTGGCGCATATTTGTAACAATGTTAAAGTTGTTTATACGGCCACCTTCAGTGTGACCTGTATGGCTGTTGACCAAGTATGTGTGTGTGAAAGCCGCATATATTATGTGACTTGGCCAGCACGTTGTTTTTATGGAGGAAAAGAGGACGTGACGACATGTTGTAGAGGACAGTGCCTTTAAGGCACGCTCCCAATATTGTTGCCCGGGTGGAAATCGGGAGAATGGTTGCCCAGGGAACTTTTCGGGAGGGGCAATAAACGTCGGGAGTCTCCCGGGAAAATCGGCAGGGTTGGCAAGTACGAGTATTAGCGGTGAATGTGGTGTTACCGGCGGTCCAGCTCTAATGTTAATTTGATATTGCCTCAAGGGCCAAATTAAATTAAACGGCGGGCCACATTTGGCCCGCGGGCCAGAGTTTGACACCCATGATCTACAAAGATACAAATGATTGCTATTGCGACATCTAGTGGACACATTTAGAACAGCAGTTTCTTTCATTCAAAAATGTCAGGTACATTTTTATACTTAGCAAACTCGGGCCGGATAAAACTTGTTCGCGGGCCTGATCCGGCCCCCGGGCCGTACCTTTGACACCACTGATCTAGATGCTACTTTTTTTAACAAATGTTTTTCATATAGGAGATTGTTTTTTTAGTGTCTGCTGGCTGTAAATCAGCTCTTAAGTCATCAAGCAGATAAAAAAAAGAGATATATTTTTGACATATATGTTGAAATGCTGAGTCATGCGAAAAGCTGTGTACTACAAAACATGCTCATTATAGCCATTAAGTTAAGTTAAGTTAAAGTACCAATGATTGTCACATACACACAAGGTGTGGTGAAATATGTACTTTGCATTTGACCCGACCCTTTGATCACCCCCTGGGAAGTGAGGGGAGCAGTGAGCAGCAGCGGTGCCGCGCCCCGGAATCATTTTTGTTGATTTAACCCCCAATTCCAACCCTTGATGCTCGAGTGCCAAGCAGGGAGGTAACGGGTCACTTTTTTGTAGTCTTTGGTATGACTCGGCCGGGATTTGAACTCACAACCTACCAATCTCAGGGGGGACACTCTAAAGCAGGGGTGTCAAACTCAAATACAGAGTGGGCCAAAATTTAAAACTGAACAAAGCCGTGGGCCAAGGTTGAACAAGTTAACCTTTTAATAGGGACCCAAACAAGTTTTGCATTGAATATTGAACAAGCAAGGCTTACATAACTTTATAGTGACATGCAAAATCATCGAGTTTCAAATAATAATGAAAAAATATCAATGGCATATCCAATTAAATTTGAATAAACATTGAATGCCTCTTTTCTATTTTGCAGCCTTCTGACTTAAATATGAACATCAACTTTTTTCCACAGGCTAATAAGACATTTGAAAATAAATGAACAATAATGAATGTATCAAACATTCAAGCCTTGAAGTAGCAAGAGAAAGTGCATGAATAAAATGGTAATTATTGCTCAGTTTGCTACATTGATTTGCTTTAACACTGAATGTGGAACAAGCAGCGCTTATATAACTTAATAGTGCAGAATCAACTTAGCCTTATTATACAACCAGTAAGACATTAACTAAGAAGCTTCCCTCAATAACCTCAGAATTATGGCTTATTAGAACTAAGTAAGGAAGTTGTTGTATATGATTCTAACTTTATTACTACTTAATAAATATGGTCTGTTCTTAAATAAAACACAAACACTACAGCTGTTGATAATGTCCAAATAACTCTAAATTAAGTCTTTCTTACGTAGAATATATTCCCCTAGTGTCCAAATAACTCTAACCCTAACCCAAACCCTACCCTAACGCTAACCCTGACTGTCCAAATAACTCTAAAGTAAGTCTTTGTTACTTACAATATGTTCCCCTAGTGTCCAAATAACTCTAACCCAAACCCTTACCCTAACCCTACCCAAACTATAACTTTCCAAAAATCTCTCAAACAAGTCTTTATTACTTAGAATATACTCCCCTAGTGTCCAAATAACTATAACCCCAACCACAACCCTAACTGTCCAAATAACTCTAAATTAAGTCTTGTTACTTGCAATGTTCCCCGGGTGTGCAAATAACTCTTACTTCAACCCTAACCCACCCTAACCCCAAACCCAACCCTAACCCAAACTCTGACCGTAACCCTGACCCTGACCCTAACGGTCCAAATACCTCTAAATTAAGTATTTGTTACTTACAATATGTTCCCCTAGTGTCCAAATAATTCTAACATCACTGCTAACCCTAACCCTACCCCTAACCCTGGCCGTAATCCTACCCCTAACCCTGGCTGTAATCCTGACCCTAACCTAACTGTCCAAATGACTCTAAATTAAGTCTGTGTTACTTACAATATGTTCCCTTAGTGTCCAAATAACTCTTACCCCAACACAAACCCTAACCCTAATCCTTTCCTAACCGTAACCCCAACCCTAACCCTAGCCCCAAACCTAACTGTCCAAATAACTCTGAATTAAGTGTTTGCTACTGACAATATGTTCCCAGAGTCTCCAAATAACTCTAACCCCAAGGCTAACCCTAACCCTAACCGTAACTGTCCAAATAACTCTAAATTAAGTCTTTGTTACTTACAATATGTTCCCCTAGTGTCCAAATACCTGTAACTCCAACCCCAACGCAAACTCTAACCCTATCCTAACCCCAACCGTACAAATAACTCTAAATTAAGTGTTTGTTACTGACAATATGTTCCCCAAGTGTCCAAATAACTATAACCCCAAGGCTACCCCTAATTCTAACCTTAAATGTCCAAATAGCTCTAAATTGAGTCTTTGTTACTTACAATATGTTCCCCTAGTGTCCAAATAACTAACCCCAACACAAACCCTAACCCCATCCTAACCCCAACCCTAACTGTCCAAAGAACTCTAAATTAAGACTTTGTTACGGACAATATGTTCCCCGAGTGTCCAAATAACTCTAAATTAAGTGTTTGTTACTGACAATATGTTCCCCATGTGTCCAAATAACTCTAACCCCAAGGCTACCCCTAACCCTAACCTTAACTGTCTAGATAACTCTAAATTAAGTCTTTGTTACTTACAATATGTTCCCCTAGTGTCCAAATAACTCTAACCCCAACGCAAACCCTAACCCTATCCTAACCCCAACCCTAAATGTCCAAATAACTCTAAATTAAGTATTTGTTACTGACAATATGTTCCCCGAGTGTCCAAATAACTCCAACCCCAAGGCTAAACCGTAACCCTAACCTTAACTGTCCAGATAACTCTAAATTAAGTCTTTGTTACTGACAACACGTTCCCCTAGTGTCCAAATAACTCCAACCCCAACGCAAACCCTAACCCTATCCTAACCCCAACCGTCCAAATAACTCTAAATTAAGTGTTTGTTACTGACAATATGTTTCCCGTGTTTCCAAATAACTCTAACCCCGAGGCTAACCCTAACCTGAACTGTCCAAATAACTCTAAATTAAGTCTTTGTTACTTACAATATGTCCCCCTAGTGTCCAAATAACTAACCCCAACGCAAACCCTAACCCTATCCCAACCCCAACCCTAACCTGAACTGTCCAAATAACTCTAAATTAAGTCTTTGTTACTTACAATATGTTCCCCTAGTGTCCGAATAACTCTAACCCTAACCCCAACCCTAACCATCCAAATAACTCTAAGTTAAGTATTTGTTACTGATATGTTCCCCTAGTGTCCAAATAACTCTAAACCCAAGGCTAACCCTAACTCTAACCTTAACTGTCCAAATAACTCTAAATTAAGTCTTTGTTACTGACAATATGTTCCCCTAGTGTCCAAATAACACTAACCCCAATGCCAACCCTAACCCTATCTGTCCAAATAACTTTAAATTAAGTCTTTGTTACTGACAATATGTTCCCCTAGTGTCCAAATAACTAACCCCAACACAAACCCCAACCCTATCCTAACCCCAACCCTAACTGTCCAAATAACTCTAAATAGACTATGTTCTGTATACTAAAGTGTTACCTTAAACAAAGAAAACAACCTGAAGTTGTCTTTATTTTTAAGTAATCGTGCCGTGATTTTACCAGTCCGGCCCACTTGGGAGTAGATTTGTCTCCACGTGTCCCCACAATCTAAAATGAGTTTGACACCCCTGATTTAAACCGTTATTCTATTTTAGAAGAAAAGTGCTGACAGTGAAGTGAAATTGTCCGAAGCGTTTCTCAAGCCTTACCCTTTGTTTATTTTATTTTTTTTACAGCGGTTCAGCAGCAGCACTCTTTCAATCGCAATATTTCCTCCCATCTTTGGTAGCAACAGCCAAAGTTGCAAAGCGACTATTTGAATAACACTGATGCATTATTCATTTTCCTGAGGCAAAGGCTCAGAACCTCACCAACCTGGAGCCAGCTGGATGGCATGGCAGGTTTCCCAGCAATAAAAGCTCCTCACATTAGGAGATGTCATGCAGTTTAACTGAGTTAAAATAGTCCCTGGTGGGTCCCGGGACCCATTGAGAGAGTGGCGGGTTAAGGTAAAAATATGGATGGATGAATATGGAATGTACCAAAACAAAGCAAAATATGCCTCAATATAACAGGCTAATTGTTTGAAGAACTAAAAGAAATGTCTCAATCTATGAATTTCCTGTTGGCGACGGAAGAAACAAAAAAAATATGCAAAAGTCTGATTGAGCAAGAAAGCTTTATCAGTCACACGACGCTTTTATTTTGAAATTGCTGATTTACTCCTCTCTACACCTGCCTGTGGCAAACACTGAACTCGGTGGAAACAATTTGATTCATGGAAGATTCGGGGAAGATTCCACGCCTGCCTGCTTTTACATTTGTATGGAAATTACAAGATGGGATCTGGTTGGAGGTAAATAGTCCCGTCAAGAAATGGATTACTTTTCTTTTCAAGTCGGCAGGGTTTCTCCTTCTTCGGTCCTTTTACATTTTAAATGAGCTAAACTCTGTGAGTTTAACCCCGGCGTCACCAAGCTTTTAGAAACCAAAAGCTATTTCTTGGGTACTGATTAATGCGAAGGGCTACCAGTTTGATACACTTAAAATTTTTTGCCAGAAATAGCCAATTTGCTCAATTTACCTTTAATAAAAAAAAAAAAAAAAATATATATATATATATATATATATATATATATATACATATATATAAAAAATGGGTATCCGTCATTCCGTCGTACATTTTTTTTCCTTTCACGGAAGGTTTTTTGTATCGAATAAATGCGAAGGGCTACCAGTTTGATACACACTTAAAATGTTTTGCCAGAAAAAGCCAATTTGCTCAATTTACCTTTAATAAATAAATAAATATATATATATATATATATTATATAAAAAATGGGTATTTTTGTCTGTCATTCCGTCGTACATTTTTTTTCCTTTCCTTTCACGGAAGGTTTTTTGTATCGAATAAATGCGAAAGGCTACCAGTTTGATACACACTTAAAATGTTTTGCCAGAAATAGACAAATTGCTCAATTTACCTTTAATAAATAAATAAATATATATATATATATATATATATATTATATAAAAAATGGGTATTTTTGTCTGTCATTCCGTCGTACATTTTTTTTCCTTTCCTTTCACGGAAGGTTTTTTGTATCGAATAAATGCGAAAGGCTACCAGTTTGATACACACTTAAAATGTTTTGCCAGAAAAAGCCAATTTGCTCAATTTACCTTTAATAAATAAATATATATATATATATATATATATAAAAAATGGGTATTTTTGTCTGTCATTCCGTCGTACATTTTTTTTCCTTTCACTGAAGGTTTTTTGTATCGAATAAATGCGAAGGGCTACCAGATTGATACACACTTAAGATTTTTTGCCAGAAATAGCCAATTTGCTCAATTTACCTTTAATAAATAAATATATATAAATATATATAAAAAATGGGTATTTTTGTCCGTCATTCCGTCGTACATTTTTTTTCCTTTCACGGAAGGTTTTTTGTATCGAATAAATGATGAAAAATAAAATTAATTGAACGGTTTAAAAGAGGGGGGAACAGGAAAAAAATGAAAATTAAATTTTGAAACATAGTTTATCTTCCATTACGACTCTTTAAAATTCTAAATTCAACCGAAAAAAATGAAGAGAAAAACTAGCTAATTCAAATCTCTTTGAAAAAATTAAAAAAAAGAATTTACTGAACATCGTTAGTAACTTTTCCTGATTAAGATTAATTTAAAACATTTCAGGACATATTTTAAATAGTTTAAAATCCAATCTGCACTTTGTTGGAATATATAACAAATTGGACCAAGCTATTTTTCTAACAAAGACAAATCATTATTTCTTCTAGATTTTCCAGAACAAAAATTTTAAAAGAAATTCAAAAGACTTTGAAATACGATTCAAATTTGATTCTACAGATGTTCTAGATTTGCCAGAATATATATTTTTTAATTTTAATCATAATAAGTTTGAAGAAATATTTCACAAATATTCTTCGTCAAAAAAACAGAAGCTCAAACGAATAATTGCATTAAAATGTATTTATTAGTCTTTACAATAATAAAAAAAAAACTTACTTGAACATTGATTTAAATTGTCAGGAAAGAAGAGGATGGAATTTAAAACGTAAAAAGGTATATGTATTTAAAAATCCTAAAATCATTTTTAAGATTGTATTTTTTCTCTAAAAATGTATTTCTGAAAGTTATAAGAAGCAGAGTGAAAAAATTAATGAATTTATTTAAAAAAGTGAAGACCAAATCTTTAAAATATTTTCTTGGATTTTCAAATTCTATTTGAGTTGTGTTTCTCTTAGAATAAAAGATGTCGAGCAAAGCGAGACCAGCTTGCTAGTAAATAAATACAATTCAAAAAATAGAGGCAGCTCACTGGTAAGTGTTGCTATTTGATCTATTTTTAGAACAGGCCAGCGGGCGACTCATCTGGTCCTTACGAGTGACCTGGTGCCCGCGGAAACCGCGTTAGTGACCCCTGGTTTAACCTCATCTGACAGTTTTTATCTTTTTAGCCAAGGAAAATAAGTTAAGTATTCAGTAGAAAATGTAACAATTGCAGCATATTGATATTTATATTTATCAGTCACCTACTCAGTGGCCTTGTGGTTAGAATGTCCGCCCTGAGATCGGTAGTTCAAACCCCAGCCGAGTCACACCAAAGACTATCAATGGGGAATAAAAATGGGACCCATTGCCTCTCGTCCGGTTACTTTTAGACCTCCACCCCAGATCACACCTCAATCCAACCCACTTCTCCAAAGTGGGCTGGCTCAGGGTGGAGGACAGAGTAAAACAACTTGCACTGAGCCTAGTCTATAAAATCCGTTACAACTCCCTGATACCGAAGTACATGTCAAACTACTTCCTTAACGTAAATGACCGCCATAACCACAACACCAGGGGGAGCTCCACAAACCACGTTAAACCCAGATTTCGATCCAACAAAGGTCTTACTCATCCTCTTTCTATGCCACATCAATGTGGAATGCACTCCCAACAGGTATAAAAGTAAGTGCATCTCTATATTCCTTCAAAAGCGCTCTAAAACAACACCTCCAGGCAACTTCAACACTTTACTAATACCCTCCTCCATTCACATCCCATCTCCCCGGATTATAAACAACTCAAATGTACTTCTAATGTATATACTTGTTCTTATGCTATGTGAACTCACTATGTTCTCTGCTGGCTGTACATATCCTACTAAATAAGACCTACACTGTTTCAATGTCCACATTTCTCTGTTGATGCAATTGTTGATGACTGAAGTACTGATATCAATCAATCAATCAATCAATGTTTACTTATATAGCCCTAAATCACTCGTGTCTCAACCAAAGCTCCTCATCCCACCCCCCGGATTGTAAATAATGTAAATAATTCAATGTACATACTATGATGATTAACTTGTGTGATGACTGTATTATGTTGATAGTATAGATTTGTACCAGGAATTGATTAACGTGGACCCCGACTTAAACAAGTTGAAAAACTTATTCGGGGTGTTACCATTTAGTGGTCAATTGTACGGAATATGTACTGTACTGTGCAATCTACTAATAAAAGTATCAATCAATCAATCAATGGTGATAATGTTCCCCTTTATAACTTCACCTTTATCTTTAGTTTTTAGGCTAAAAGCGTCCGTTCTCCCTCTTCTGTCTACACCAGGGGTGCCCATTACGTCGATCGCGAGCTACCAGTCGACCGCGGGGGGTGTGTCAGTCGATCTCCAGCCAGGCTTTTAAAAAAAATAGACCTAAAAATTAGTGATCATCAATCTTCACCAAGACGTCACTTAAATGACATTCACGGTACCGGAGGGTCTTGTGAGATGACGCTGGCTGCTGCAAGATCATTATTATGAAAATATGACCGAGAGGAAGGCGAGAAACACTTTTTATTTCAACAGACTCTTGCGCCGTACCTTCCGTCAAAACTCTAAAGGCCGACTGCACATTTCCTATCTTCACAATAAAAGCCCTGCTCCATCTGCCTGCGCTAACTAAATACAGAGTCTCGGAAACTGGCGTGCACAAGCGATCCCTCAGAAAGCTGGCGTGCACATCACTTGTGCACGCCAGCTTTCCGAGACTCTTATTTTGTTAGCTCAGGCAGCATGAAGCAGGGCTTTTATTGTGAAGATAGGAAATGTGCAGTCGGCCTTTAGAGTTTTGACGGAAGGGACGGCGCGAGAGTCTGTTAAAATAAAAAGTGTTTCTCGCCTTCCTCTCTGTCATTTTTTCATAATAATGAACTGGCAGCAGCCAGAGTCATCTCACAAGACCCTCGGGTGCCGTGAATGTCAATCAAGCAAGCTACGGAATTTGCCGCCAATGTTTTTCTTGTAAAGTGTATGGAAGCTGGATGAATTAGATGCCAAAAACCAACCACTTTCATGTGGTATTGTACAGAAAGGACAACTTTTTTTCTCCTCCATTTGAAAATGTGGGCGTTATCATCATTACTGTCTGACTCCAATCAATGCAAGTCATCAGAATCAGGTAATACACCAACTTATATTCTTGTCTTTGTGAAAGAAAGACATCTATATGTGTTACACATGCTTGTATTATCATTAAACACATTTAACTTGTTTACAAAAGTGTCTCTTTCATGAATAAATAAATATAAATGATATATATAAATGAGGTAGATCCCCTCGAGTTGGTCAATTGAAAAGTAGCTCGCCTGCAGAAAAACTGTGGGCACCCCTGGTCTACACACTGTCTCAATGTAAGTAATCTGTGATTGTGCGCTGCCGAACATGCTTGTCTGCTTGCAAAACCAGCAATGCCAAGATGTCACGTCATACTCGGGAACCGGTACTTTTTCAAACAGCGTATAGTACCGCTTTTGATTCATTAGTACCGCGAAACTATACCAGAACCGGTATACTGTACAACCCTACTTTGCACTTAACAGGAAGTAGCAATGTGTATATTTGAATGCTGTGTAATTAGACAGTAGTTATGTTTCCATCCATCCATTTATGGGTTGTGGGGGGAGTCTGGAGCCTATCCCAGTTGCATTAGGGCAGTACAGCAGTCATGTTGTCGCCTGCCACTAATGACACAATTGACAAAACAACACGCTGACATTAACACAGCGATTTTTCATAATAAAGTTAGGTCTCAAATTCGACGCAGGGAAAAGCAGTCGACCAAGTGTGTTGACGTCGGCTTGCAGCGAGAGAGCACTTTTCATTAATAATAAGAACACTGTGCACCGCCACTTGAATAGTTGCTCATCATGGATGGGTTGTCAACTTTATCAGGTTCAATTGTAACGAACTGACAGTGACCTAAGATTACGGCTGCAGCTTTGATGGATTCATACGAGCTGGACACTCGAGCTGTGTTACATTAAATGTCATCGTCCTGCATGTTCCCCTTTGAGTGTCATATCCAATAATGCAGTGGTTCTCAAACGGGGGTGGGCGTACCCCTGGGGGTACTTGAAGGTATGCCAAGGGGTACGTGAGATTTTATAAAATATTCTACAAAGAGCAACATTACAAAAATCTTTTTTAAATATATTTATTGAATAATACTTCAACAAGATAGAATTGTAAGTTCATAAAGTGTGAAAAAACATACAACAATGCAATATTTTGTGTTGACAGCTAGATTTTTTTGTGGACATGTTCGATAAATATTGATGTTTTTGTGAAGAAAGTTGATGAATCCAGATGGATCTCAATTACAATCCCCAAAGAGGGGTCTTTAAGTTGATGATTACTTCTATGTGTGGAAATCTTTATTTATAATTGAACCACTTGTTTATTTTTCAACAAGTTTTTAGTTATTTTTATATCATTTTTTGGTTTTCGTGGTTTTCGTCCTGGTCGTGGAACTGTGGACCAGCTCTATACTCTCGCCAGGGTTCTTGAGGGTGCATGGGAGTTTGCCCAACCAGTCTACATGTGCTTTGTGGACTTGGAGAAGGCATTCGACCGTGTCCCTCGGGAAGTCCTGTGGGGAGTGCTCAGAGAGTATGGGGTATCGGACTGTCTTATTGTGGCGGTCCGCTCCCTGTATGATCAGTGTCAGAACTTGGTCCGCATTGCTGGCAGTAAGTCGAACACATTTCCAGTGAGGGTTGGACTCCGCCAAGGCTGTCCTTTGTCACCGATTCTGTTCATAACTTTTATGGACAGAATTTCTAGGCGCAGTCAAGGCGTTGAGGGGTTCCGGTTTGGTGACTGCAGGATTAGGTCTCTGCTTTTTGCAGATGATGTGGTCCTGATGGCTTCATCTGACCGGGATCTTCAGCTCTCGCTGGATCGGTTCGCAGCCGAGTGTGAAGCGACCGGAATGAGAATCAGCCCCTCCAAGTCCGAGTCCATGGTTCTCGCCCGGAAAAGGGTGGAGTGCCATCTCCGGGTTGGGGAGGAGACCCTGCCCCAAGTGGAGGAGTTCAAGTACCTAGGAGTCTTGTTCACGAGTGGGGGAAGAGTGGATCGTGAGATCGACAGGCGGATCGATGCGGCGTCTTCAGTAATGCGGACGTTGTACCGATCCGTTGTGGTGAAGAAGGAGCTGAGCCGGAAGGCAAAGCTCTCAATTTACCGGTCGATCTACGTTCCCATCCTCACCTATGGTCATAAGCTTTGGGTCATGACCGAAAGGATAAGATCACGGGTACAAGCGGCCGAAATGAGTTTGGGTCTCTCCCTTAGAGATAGGGTGAGAAGCTCTGCCATCCGGGAGGAGCTCAACGTAAAGCCGCTGCTCCTCCACATTGAGAGGAGCCAGATGAGGTGGTTCGGGCATCTGGTCAGGATGCCACCCGAACGCCTCCCTAGGGATGTGTTTAGGGCACGTCCAGCTGGTAGGAGGCCACGGGGAAGACCCAGGACACGTTGGGAAGACTATGTCTCCCGGCTGGCCTGGGAACGCCTCGGGATCCCCCGGGAAGAGCTAGACGAAGTGGCTGGAGATAGGGAAGTCTGGGCTTCCCTGCTTAGGCTGCTGCCCCCGCGACCCGACCTCGGATAAGCGGAAGATGATGGATGGATGGATGGCACTTGTTTATTTTTCAACAAGTTTTTAGTTATTTTTATATCTTTTTTTCCATATAGATCAAGAAACACCACTACAAATGAGCAATATTTTTGCACTTGCTCTGATTAGGGGGTACTTGAATTAAAAAAATGTTCACAGGGGGTACATCACTGAAAAAAGTTTGAGAACCACTGCGATAATGAATAAAATAGAATTTACTTTAGAGAGTTTGCATATAAACTGTACATATTTTTATTTGTCTGTAAGGTATAAATATACCCCTTAACAACATTGTACATTAACTTTAAAGACAACAACAACAAAATAGAAACATAGATCAACTTCAAACTAAGAATAGGTTTATTAACATTTAAAGTGCATCAATTTTCCTGAAGATTTTTTTTTTTAATTACGTTTTTTTAAAACTATGAACGTTTTTTGATTGATTGATCGATTGATTAAAACTTTTATTAGTAGATTGCACAGTACAGTACATATTCCGTACAATTGACCACTAAATGGTAACACCCGAATAATTCATGGTAAAATTGACTTGAACCATTTGATCCATCCATCCATCCATTTCTACCGCTTGTCCAGTTGGAGTCGCGGGGGGTTTTGGAGCCTATCCCAGCTGCATTTGATACTGATAAAATTTAATAAAATACAATTAACTCAATAAATAATTATACATTAAAATTGATCTGCAACATTAACTCAGGAGCACAATAATTAAAACCTTTTAACCTACGAAACAAAAATAAATTATTTGTGCTGGTTTCATCAAAATGATAAGGTTAGGATTAATGGCTAGAATGAGCAGGTTTCGCACTACACAGCGGGTTTTGAAGCATGGTGCAGCATGATACTGATAAAGCACATTCCCCACACTCACGTGCGCCGCCCCCCCAACCACACCCCCATAAACTGTAATTATTTGTCTGTAAGGTTTCATAGCATTTTACATTAACATTAAATACAACAACAAACAAAAACATAGATCAGCTCAAAACTATAAATAGATTTATTAACATTGTTGTTGTGAAGCTTGTGTGGCATAGCGATGCCGGATTTGTTCTTCCGTGGATGCGTCGGGCAAAAACGCAGTGTAAGGTAAGAATTAAAGAATTTATTAAACTAATAAAAGGCTAGGAACAAAAACACTGGAGCTAAGCAGTAAAGGCAAAAAAAAAGCGCTAGCATAGGAAAACAAAAGGAAACACAAACACTTGGCACAAAGGCACAAAAAGGGAAAACAAAACCATTAGCATGAGAGCTAGGGAAAAAAAAGGCGTAGCGTTTAAGCTAGAGGGAATATACATATAAAGCAGTCGTCCCTTATTTATTTTGCTTGGAGTTGGCAGGCCTATAGATGCTTATATGTCCGGTCAAATAAATGACATAAAATAGCGTTCCACAGTGCAGCCGGTAACATTTGAACTTTTTTTTTGTGTTGTACGGTATACTGGTATTAGTATAGTACTGTGATACTAATAAAAAAAACATTCGGTACTATACCGACTCCAAAAAGTACCGATCCCCCATTCATCGTTGCCGTTATGAGCATGTTCGGCAGCGCACACATACACAGTACTTACAAGCACACACAGTGTGTTGACAGAAAAAGAACGGACACATTTTGGCTTAAAAACTAACGATAAAGGTGACGTTATAACACTGAAAAACCCTCAGGAAGAGGTGCTTTAAGACATGGCTAGCTAGCTAGCTAGCTGCTATTGTCTATATGCAGTCTGCAGTGTTGTATTTACTTCTAAATCCCTAATCCTCATCTCCATAGGGACAAATTGATTCACTTCAAGCATTATCCCTGTAGGAAAAGTGATAACTGTGTATGCTCCACTACACAACGGAGTTATGGCATTGCTAAGGTTCATAATGGTCTTAAATTGATAAAGTTAAGACAAGTTTTCACTATGTCTAATCATTACCCATTGTGACAATCATCTCAACTTTGAACACACTACACATAAGTGAATGAAGAGCATTGTTAGTCAACAGCCATACACGTCACACTAAGGGTGGCTGTATGAACAACGCCAACACTGTCATAAACATGAGCCATATAGTGGAACCACACTAAACAACAATGACAAAAAAACATTCGGTACTATACCGACTCCAAAAAGTACCGATCCCCCATTCATCGTTGCCGTTATGAGCATGTTCGGCAGCGCACACATACACAGTACTTACAAGCACACACAGTGTGTTGACAGAAAACGAACGGACACATTTTGGCTTAAAAACTAACGATAAAGGTGACGTTATAACACTGAAAAACCCTCAGGAAGAGGTGCTTTAAGACATGGCTAGCTAGCTAGCTAGCTGCTATTGTCTATATGCAGTCTGCAGTGTTGTATTTACTTCTAAATCCCTAATCCTCATCTCCATAGGGACAAATTGATTCACTTCAAGCATTATCCCTGTAGGAAAAGTGATAACTGTGTATGCTCCACTACACAACGGAGTTATGGCATTGCTTAGGTTCATAATGGTCTTAAATTGATAAAGTTAAGACAAGTTTTCACTATGTCTAATCATTACCCATTGTGACAATCATCTCAACTTTGAACACACTACACATAAGTGAATGAAGAGCATTGTTAGTCAACAGCCATACACGTCACACTAAGGGTGGCTGTATGAACAACGCCAACACTGTCATAAACATGAGCCATATAGTGGAACCACACTAAACAACAATGACAAACACATTTTGGGAGAATATTTGCACCGCAACACAACATAAACACTACAGAACAAATTCCCCAAATTCCTTGCAGCACCAACGCTTCTGGGATGCCATTGGTGGATCTACACCTAACATCCACTGTGATGATACCAAGTACAGAAGCGTATCGAGTCGATACCACTATAATTACATCGATATTTTTTAGCATCACACATTTTTTTTTCGTTTTCTTTTTGTATTTATGTTTATAAACTCAGGAAATATGTCCCTGGACACATTAAGACTTTGAATATGACCAATGTAGGATCCTGTAACTATTGATACCCAACTTTGTGGTATCATCCAAAACTAATGTAAAGTATCAAACAACAGAAGAATAAGTGTTTATTGCATTTTAACAGAAGTGCAGATAGAACATGTTGAAACAGAAAATAAGCAGATATTAACAATAAATAAACAAGTGGATTAATAATTAATTTTCCACCACTTTTCTTTAATAATTTTGAGAAAATAGTAGAATGATAAATGACACAATATGTTACTGCATACGTCAGCAGCTAAATTAGGAGTCTTTGTTTGTTTTCTTACTACTAAAAGACAAATTGTCTTGTATGTTCACTATTTTATTTAGGGACAAACTTGCAATAAGAAACATATGTTGAATGTCCCCTAATATTTTTTGTTAAAATAAAGCCTATTGATAATTTTTTTGTGGTCCCCTTTATTTAGAAAAGTACCGGTACAGCTACCCAAATATTGGTATGTGTTTAAATTTGGATTTAGCTACTCAAAATCACTATTCTGACAGCTTGCGATGATGGAATAATCAAAATTTATTTTTAATTTTAAGTTGTTGCATTCAAATCCCATGTCACTAAATAAAGTTGATCATTGATTAGTATTCTAATGTCAGTTTAAAGGCCTACTGAAAGCCACTACTACCCACCACACAGTCTGATAGTTTATATATCAATGATGAAATATTAACATTGCAACACATGCCAATACGGCCTTTTTAGTTTACTAAATTGCTATTTTAAATTTCCCGCGGAGTTTCTTGTCGAAAACGTCGCGGAATGATGACGCTTGCGCGTGACGTCACGGACTGTAGAGGACATATTAGCGCAGCACCATTTGCGGAAAAAAGTCGTCTCTTTTCATCGCGCAATTAAACAATATTCAGGACATCTGTGTTGCTGAATCTTTAGCAATTTGTTTGATTAATAATGGAGAGACGATGTGGTCCTGATGGCTTCATCTGACCGGGATCTTCAGCTCTCACTGGATCGGTTCGCAGCCGAGTGTGAAGCGACCGGAATGAGAATCAGCACCTCCGACTCCGAGTCCATGGTTCTCGCCCGGAAAAGGGTGGAGTGCCATCTCCGGGTTGGGGAGGAGACCCTGCCCCAAGTGGAGGAGTTCAAGTACCTAGGAGTCTTGTTCACGAGTGGGGGAAGAGTGGATCGTGAGATCGACAGGCGGATCGGTGCGGCGTCTTCAGTAATGCGGACGTTGTACCGATCTGTTGTGGTGAAGAAGGAGCTTAGCCGGAAGGCAAAGCTCTCAATTTACCGGTCGATCTACATTCCCATCCTCACCTATGGTCATGAGCTTTGGGTCATGACCGAAAGGATAAGATCACGGGTACAAGCGGCCGAAATGAGTTTCCTCCGCCGTGTGGCGGGTCTCTCCCTTAGAGATAGGGTGAGAAGCTCTGCCATCCGGGAGGAACTCAAAGTAAAGCCGCTGCTCCTTCACATCGAGATGAGCCAGATGAGGTGGTTCGGGCATCTGGTCAGGATGCCACCCGAACGCCTCCCTAGGGAGGTGTTTAGGGCACGTCCAACCGGTAGGAGGCCACGGGGAAGACCCAGGACACGTTGGGAAGACTATGTCTCCCGGCTGGCCTGGGAACGCCTCGGGATCCCCCGGGAAGAGCTAGACGAAGTGGCTGGTGAGAGGGAAGTCTGGGCTTCCCTGCTTAGGCTGCTGCCCACGCGACCCAAACTCGGATAAGCGGAAGAAGATGGATGGATGGATGGATAATAATGGAGAAGTCCAAGTAGAAAGATGGAGTTGGGAAGTTTTAGCCTTTAGCCACACAAACACAAGGTGTTTCCTTGTTTAAAATTCCCGGAGGTGAAGCTTTACTATGGATAAGAGCGGTCAAGCAAACATGGTTCCTGACCACTTGTCAACCGGCAGGTTTCGGTGAGAGAATTGTGGTAAAAAGTCGCCTCCTACCGGATATCAGCTAAGCTTGCGTCGTCCAAGCAGCTGCCGTCGACTTCCCTCAGAGACTCTGGCGTCAACACACCCCTCCGACTATCAGGTACTATTTAATCTCACTAAAACACTAGCAACACAATAGAAAGATAAGGTATTGTCCAGAATTATCCTAGTAAATGTGTCTAAAAACATCTGAATCCGTCCCAATGCAATCGCCTTTTTTTTTTAAACTTTATTATTATTTTGTATTTATTTTTCCAGTCCTTCGCTATCAATATCATCATCCACCAATCTTTCATCCTCGCTCAAATTGATGGGGAAATTGTTGTTTTCTCGGTCCTAATAGGGACGGCGTGGCGCAGTGGGAAAGTGGCCGTGCGCAACCCGAGGGTCACTGGTTCAAATCCCACCTAGAACCAACCTCGTCATGTCCGTTGTGTCCTGTGCAAGACACTTCACCCTTGCTCCTGTTGAGTGCTGGTTGGCGCCTTGCATGGCAGCTCCCTCCATCAGTGTGTGAATGTGTGTGTGAATGGGTAAATGTGGAAGTAGTGTCAAAGCGCTTTGAGTACCTTGAAGGAAGAAAAGCGCTATACAAGTACAACCCATTTAATAGCTCTTGCTGCTGGAGGCTCCCATTATAAAGAATGTGAGGACTGACATCTTCTGCGACTTCCGGTACAGGCAAGGCTTTTTTATTAGCGACTAAAAGTTGCGAACTTTATCGTCGATGTTCTCAACTAAATCCTTTCAGCAAAAATATGGCAATATCGCGAAATGATCAAGTATGACACATAGAATGGACCTGCTATCCCCGTTTAAATAAGAAAATCTCATTTCAGTAGGCCTTTAAGATACTGATGGGATGTGTTACAAAATAATTGCATAACTTCAGGAGCCATGGCTATTTTTTTTTTCCCTTTTGTTCGACTGCACATCATCAAAGTTGACCCAAGAACAAGCGTGGGCAGGATATGTGCGCGTGGAATCTAAATCCCTTTCTCGGTGTGTGAAGCAGATAAACCCGGGAGTTCAGTACCTTTTTATATCCCGAACACCCACTTGGAAAAAAAAAGAAACAACCTTTGCCCCAGTGCATTTATTCACTGCTACGATTGGTGAAAACTCAATCTTTTCAACCTAAATCGGAACATTGCCGTCTGGAGAGCTCTACGACGCTCTCTGTGATTATAAATCCGACTGGTTTCAGCGAAGACTGCAGTCCTTTTCCTCGCCTGTGTGTCGGATCGTAACAGGATGAGTTTTGAAGCGTCAACCATGGCGGGTGAGCTGTAATTGAATTGAGTTGCATCTAATCTCATTGGCCGGCTCCTCCGTTTTTCCCTGCTCTCATTAGGTTTCGGCGAGTCAGGCCTCCATCTCCTTCTCCACCCTCCCGCATATTCCACGGCTGACCCAGGCTAAGTAGGCAAATTAGAGAAAAAACATATTGCAAATTCACTCTGGAATTAGCTCCAACACACTGGGACCACCGAGTCAACCGCATCAAAGCAGAGATTACACTAATCCAAGGAAATCCCAAAACTAATCTACTAATCTGAGCAAATAAGAAAGCGATATATGGACTATAAGTACATGTTACCAGCCAGGAATAACAAGATTCCTGAAAGTCTAAAGTATAATATGACCATAGCACCAACTGTAAATGTGGATGTTCTCTCCTCTCTACTTGCCAATCCTGGGGAAAATGAAGGTCCGAGAAAGGCCGACACAGCCCACTGAGCACAGTGTCTGGGGTCTCCCAGGGCATCAGGAACAACTAAATGGAAACTACCGAGATAATGGCTTTGGCTCAGAACTGTGGGCTTGGCTTGATATCAGGTTTAGGACTTCACACCAGCGGTGAAAGCGGGGCACATTTTACAGGTAAAACATTTGCAGGACCATGTTTTTACTATCTCGTCCTTGGGTAAAACATTTCTAATATTGGATATTATACATATATATATATATATATATATATATATATATATATATATATGTAGGTGTGGGAAAAATCACAACACTACTTCATCTCTACAG